>NW_008690858.1:70835-77846 GCF_000695815.1 Acanthisitta chloris | reverse complement strand
GCACTTGGCCTGGTTAAACCTCATCCTATTGGAATCAGCTCATAAACCTCATCCCATTGGAATCAGCTCAATCTCTCTAGGTCCCTCTGCAGAGCCCTCCTGCTTTCCAGCAGTGTTCCACACTCCCCCCCAACTTTGTGTCATCTGCAAACTTGCTGATGGTGCACTCAATCCCCTCATCTAAGTCCTCAGCAAAGATATTAAAGAACACTGGGCCCAGCACTGACCCTGGGGAACACCACTAGTGACCAGTGCCAAGTGGATGTGGCACCATTCACCACCACTCTCTGGGCCATCAGCCAGTTCCTCACCCAGCAGAGAGTGCCCCTGTCCAAGCCGTAGGCTGCAGCTTTTCCAGAAGTATGTGCGATGGGAGATATCATAGCAAAAGTGTTTCCTGAGCAACCATAGGCCAACAGCAGCTCGCAAAGCACAGAGCTCGTTATTTTCTCGGTTTAGAAGTAGAAAGGAGCTGTGCTCTGACTGTCACCAAATCTCTGCAGTGCTCAGTTCATTAACGTTGTGTGGTACCTTACCCCTTGGCATTAACAAAGTCGTTCCCAGTCTTTAAGTACTGGTTTTGGTGCTTTGTGGCATTGCCTCAAGCAGAAACCTGTGCAGCAAAATGGTTAGCGGCAGCTCCAGCTCAGTAACACGGTTCAGAGAATGTAGAGTTTGTTCGGATTGGAATAGGTGTAAAAGCTGGAGACAGAGGGAAAAAGGCAGCAATACATGTTCTTTTTCCCTCAGAAAAAAAAGCCAGAAGCTGTTCATTGTCATGGTCTATAAATGTCCTTTACTTCATTAATGTCAACTCTTTTGCTTTGTCTTTTTCTCATTCTTGTTTGAACATCAGTGCTAAGTCAAGGCAGTTTTTCCTCACCTGGCACAGTTCATTGGCCTCTCAGGTTCACAGGGGATAGCTAAGTAACCTAAAGCTAAGAAATCTAAAGGAATGAAAATGTTTGTTGCAATTTCTTGTTCTATGACTTGGTTGAGGCCTTGAGCAACCTGATCTAGTGAGGAGGTGTCCCTGCCCGTGGCAGGGGCTTGGGACTAGATGACCTGTAGGGTCCTTTCCAGCCCTTAAATTCTATGATTCTAAGATTTAGTAAATAGAGTAGATGTTAGTGGAACTTATTTTTGCAAGGTAATGCCTTGGTTTCATATACCATCACTCTTCATCCTCTTTATCCTCTTCATCCTCTTTATCCCCTTTCATCCCCTTCATCCCAAGAGCTCTGAAAACATTTTTAAAATATATGCAAAGCTATGAAGTCATTAATTTTCAGTCTGGCAAAACAGTCCTTAAGTCTGACGTTTAGTCATACCTAAACTGTGTCGTGGGATTTAGCAAAGAGCCTGACTCTGTAGGAAAATCCGACATATTTCGGAGAAAGACGTCACAAATGTTTAATGTGAGGGCAGTAAACTGACCTAGTGGTAAGAAATATGGTTTTAAAGGGTTATGAACTAGCACATATCTGAGGGACTCTGATTTCCACCTGAACTCAGAGTAAAAATCAACTGATGTGGTAATGCTGAGTTTTTAGTGATGACCATTGTGCTTACCCAGGGCTACTGCCCCGAGCTGGGTGGGAGGGAGGGCTGGGGCCTGCAAGGGGAAAACACAGGCTTCTCACATGATTGTGCAGGGCCATGGTCCATGGGGCAGCACTAATAAGGGGAAGGAAGGGATTTAGCTCGTTAATCCGTGCTGCTTAGTACAGTGTCCATTAAATGACACCCACAACATGCATACTGACTGTGATGGAGCCAGAGCCTGGTTATGAAACGCTGCCTCAGCCAGTGACACTGGCTCCCTTGAGAAGCTTCTGGCAACAAAGCATCAGCTTATGAAGGTTTGGGAATAACTTGCTTTGTTTGAGACTTTATGTAAAGACAGGTAGAGGTAAAAGCTAAGTCTGTGTGGCTCATTGTGAACTGTGGCAGAGACACCTCAGATGGCACCGAGCAAAAAGTGCCATAGCTGTGTTGGGGCAGAAGTTCACCTGAGCTGATTGGTCTCACTTGCCATGTTTTCTGTGCTACACCTAGGTCCTGTAGTTAGGAATCTTTGTGTCTCTTGGGAATCTGCATCGGATGGTGTAGAAGTAAATGTATGATGAAGTCACATGCCTAGAAATGCTGTAGGCAATGCTTGGGCAGTGTGAAGTCTGGGCCTCAGTACTGCTTGTCTCCTTCAGTCTCACACATCTCATCTGCCTTTCTGAGTGAAGCAGAGCTCAACACGGGGTTAACCTGTGGCTTTTGGTTGTTCTTCATACTGACATTTGTTACGGTACTAAGATTCAGCTGAAATCAGTGGATGAAGGACAGGTTTGGAGTTAGTTAGACACAACTGAGCTGGGACAATACATAAGGGTGGAATAAATAATTATTCTACTTCACAAGACAGGGAATCTTGGCAAGAAAGAAGAAGGTCTTTCTGTGGCCTGAAATCACTAAACATGTCATGATGGGCATGGTCTGTGTCTGTTTAGAACAATTGCTGTAGCACTTCAGCAAAGCTGGCTCTGGGAGGGCACTTGTGTGGCCTTTAATGACATGTTCTAGTTAAGGTCACGCTGCAGTAAAAGCCTTTGCCACGTTGGAAGTGCACGAATGCTTCCAGCAGGCACATCTGAGCCCTTCAGTGCAGCTGACGCGCTCTTCGCTGGGCCACAGGCACAGCAGTTCCCACCAGTCCCCCTACAGCTGACTCATCAAGCAGCTTGTGCAAAGCAAGTGACAAGTCACTTCTATTTCCTGCCTGCATCACAAGTAGCAAGAGTTTGGACACCTCTGTGTGAGGGGAGATGCATGGAGAGAATCATACGCAGGATGTAGAAGATCACAGCCAGGATGATGATGATGTTTTGAAACATCCTGGTTTCATTTCCGTGTGCTGAATCCCTTTAGTTGGACAGCACATTATGGTTTTGGAGAATCACTGCATGACAGGTTTCCATGTGCTTATGGCATGATATTGGAAAAACCCAATCCCATGGATTTTTTTTATTCTGTAAATGAGAACAAAAATATTCTGGCTGGTATAAGTAGATATGAGGTGTCTGGGTCTCAGTGGGAATAGCTATTTTGAATTAGTGAATGAATAGTCACAGTTTTATAAAAGAAATAAGGGATTTAGGGACAAAATCCAGAGTTCCTGGTTTCTACTGTGATCTGCAGTGGCTTGCATTGCTTAGTTAAGTACTGACACAGAGTCCTGTGTTAGGGATTAGTTTGTGTTAAATATTCTTTGCTACCTCCATGTTCATTCTTCACCCACTGATCTGGAACTCCTTTCAGCAGAAGAAATGTGCTAGGTTGTGTGGTCAGTTGTGCTAGAATGCAAGTTGATACTATTCTGTCTCTCTAGGGCTGGTTAAGAGGTTTCCTGCTAGTGGCAGAGAAGTGGCACATGGTCCAGTGGCTCAGCAGAGGGAAAGCCACCACGAAAGTTGTAGTTCATCACAGGGACCAGTGACACATGTGGCTCAGAGAAGAACAGACTGTGATATTCAGCTCTCCTCATACATTTGTTTTCTTTCCCCTTTCACCAACTAAAGGAATATAAGCAGAACAGTATTTTGCTTCTGTCTAGGTGTGAGAGGCCTCAGAGATCTGGCCCAGGTCTTTGCGTCGAGACAGGACCCACTGTGCAAACAGGTTCTGTGGAAATCTACTGCAACAGCTGCACAAAGGGAAGAGGAAGCTGAACTGGCTTGTGAGCTACTGCCAGGGCTGTTCTGTCTGTGTTCTCTTCACGTTCCCAGTTTCTACCAGGAAGGTCATTCTGTCATTCCCAAATCCTTTAAACTTGTGATTTTCTGCCTTGGAATGATACTTGGAATAAGCAAAGTTTCTATAATGATTTTCAGCCCTATCTTTTTTCTCACTTCGTGCAGCATAAAAACTAAGTGAAGTAAGCTTGAGTTCATCCAGTGTCTGTCTGGGCCTGGGAGCCCAGGAGAATAAAACCCTGATCCTCCCTGGGTGATTGTGTGCAAGAAAGGATTGCTTGTCAGTCATCCTGGTAGACTTGGTACTCAATAATTTCATGTAGAAGGTACAAGCCATTTATTGTCCAGATACAAAGTCAAGCTGACCAGAATTAGCTTGGGGGTGCTGGTGGTCACAGCATGTCTCCTGACAGTTGTTTTGGTGCAGCTTGCATGGGTTGTTTCCAGAGGTTCCAGGAGTCTGGCCCTGTGCCTCAGCAATTTCTAAAGCAACTGCTGAAAATCGAATCTAGCAATAATTCTGTTTTTCCAGGTAATAAAAAAAAATCCTAAAAGGTTTTCTTTGATTTCTAGTTCAAAGAAGGCGATCAAAGTGTCTGGAAATTTCCTGATGATAAATTGTTCATATCAGTTTTTTCTTAAAATTTGCAGTCAATCTCGCTAGAATTTCAGTTTTCTAAAAGTTTTAAAAGAAAGACTATGTAGAAGCTGATATCAAAATGTGTATTTCCAAGGTGAGAAGACATTTTTCTCCTCATAAAATAATAACATGCTATTTTAACCACAGGATAAACCAGTGGGGAGGGTTGCTGACCTAAGCACAGGAGTTGCAGTGCACAAATATTCTCTTGCTATTTTGACTCATCCTTTGGTAGAGCTCTGATGTTTGGGATGGTTCTGATTTTAGAACACTGTCATCCCTTCAGATATTAAACAACACAGATTTCTAAGTGAAACTGATTTGTGCTCAGATATCTTATGGGTCTGACACTTGTGTTCAGTATTAGGGACTAGTCAAAGGTCAAGGTGATGTCCCCAGCAATTGAAGACCTTCCTTTCCTTACTCTCCCACCTTCTTGAGGCCAAAATATGCATAGACTTTATGTTATAAACATACAACAGTTGAATGTGTATATCTTCAAAGCAATTTTTTATATTAGTCCTTAAACAGGCTGGGAAATGAGTGATCCAAGTGAAATGTTGTAAATGAAATTGGGGGAAACTGAGTCTAAATTGAAGTGCACCTTGGGATATGCCCAAGTACAGCCCCTTCCAAGGGCACCAGCATGTCTGCTGCTTAGCTCTTCAGCACACATCCCCTGGGAAAGTGAGATCCCTTCCAACAGGCATGTTCCAGCAGTTTGTGGGTGGGCTGTGGACTGGCAGGTGCCCAGCTTGGCCCTGCTGTGTCAGCAGGAGATGCTGGTGCTGAAGGTGAGAACTGACACGTCTGTTCCTACCACAGCTCAGCTCTTTCCTCTCGGGGAGTGAGTGGCCTGGTCACTGTGCTGCGTCACTGTGGCATAGTCTCTTCCCAGGACAGGGAAGAATAGCCTCTGCTCAGCGCAGGGAAAAGCAAAGTGTTACTTAGGGAGAGCACCAGTGAGAAGGATGCTTTTTCTGCAGAAATGGTCATAAGCTTCTGATTCCTCCAGCCATTCAACAGTAGGATGTTTTGGCAGCAGAGTAGCTGCTGCTGATCTCCTTACAGACACATGATACAACAGCAGGTTACTGGTGTGAGCTTATGCAGCAGTTCAGAACAGTGGAAAATTTTCAGATGGATTAACCTTTATACCAGTAGGTTCTATGCCAGATGCAGTATCAGATGTATTCTAGTCTTTTGAACCTACAGGCAATGTAGACAAAAAACCCAGGAAAAAGCCACATAAAGCTGCCTACACTTTGCATCATCTGCTCTAGCTGATTTGACAGCTGTGCTGTCATTTATATCTGCCTGATTCCAACAGAAGTAATGTCTTGGGTGACCCCAAGGACCAGCGCTGAGCTCTGGCACTGATGCTTACAGACCTACATTCTCAGTGGTTGGACTCATCCAGCAGCTTTGGCCACTGGTGTGAGGCTTGTTTGTGCTTGAGATATCTGCTGACTTGAGTTCTCACCTGGGTGCAAAAAGTGCCTATGCACCCAGGAACTTATTTCCCCCCATCATTCTTCTTCTGCCTCCCTGCTGCAGTCATTGTGCTGCTGTCACTGCAAGGGAAACACACACTGGTAAATCTGGTACCAGTGCACTACAATGCACTTCATTCCGTTGTGCTCCATTGTGTGTACTGCTCAAACCTCATTATCAGCTAGAGAAAGGCAAACACTAATTTTTCCCACACACGTTCACATCGAAGGGCACCTTTATATATAAGACCCACCACCCTCACCAGAGCATTACCAGACCCTCTGTGGCAGTAGGAGCTTTGTTTTGAACCTGTCTCCTCTACAGAGCTGTTCGAATAGGGTTGTAAACAGAATTGTCAGAGATTCAGCCAGTGTTGTTTCCCATATGTATGTGACAGATCGTGGACTGAGCATTAGTAGAGAACAGAATCACTGGGGAGTTTTGTTGAGGCTGTGGTGAGTGGATGTGGGTTGGAGTGTGTGCACATTGCCCACCTTCCCTGGTGTCCTGGTGATGTTATCTGGACATAGGTGTGGGGAACTGATGTAAGTTAAATTTGTGGAGATTTTAGATTGTGTGATGACTGTGTATTCTAATGATAATAGTAAAAGGAAATATCCACTGATGTTCTCAGCATGATGTAATTAAAAGTCACATCCCATAAGATACTCAGATGCCTCATTCTTAGTGATTTCAGCTGTGAAGAGACCTGAGTACTTGTAAAAATCCATCGCTCTGACATGTTTCCAGAGGGTCAGAATACACTGTTTGAAAGGTTAGATTGCTGCATGTCTCAGTAATCTGTTTTACTACAGTTTGTATTAGTCTGTTTTGTGTTACTATTCTTTATGTTGCTTCTGGCTGTTCTCTCCTGGGTTAGCTGCTGCACCAGGTGTCTCCTTCTCTCGTCTCATCATTATTTTTGGGAAGGCTCATAGAATTTCCTTTGACTTGACAATGTACAAACCAGCACATCTGAAGGGCTGTACACTTACTGCTCTCTGTCCTCAGTTACTGCTTTGTTCTGAGATATGTGAGTGTACCTCACACCCCTTCAGCTGCTCAGGGAGCAAGGGATCACCCTGGCAGAGAAGGGCTTATCTATTCCCTAGCCAGCAGGGGGGGAATTTA
>NW_008690858.1:59771-70810 GCF_000695815.1 Acanthisitta chloris | reverse complement strand
CTGCTGAGGGAGAATCTCTGGCAGAACTGTCAGTGGGATAAATTCAGTCTGGAGTTGGGCTGGGGGGAGTCTTGAGCAAAACTTTGGGGAAAGAAACACCAAACGTTCTGTCACTGGTATTGTTCCCTCGAAAGGCTGAGAGAAGACTGGTTAGAAATGCCAAGCTGGCTTTGAACTCCAGTAGTTTGGTCATACTGCAGCTGTGTACATGCTGTTTTTCCTCTGTGCAGGTATCTAAGCCAGACTGTACTGGAAGAGACGATGTTAACAGCCAACCCTCAAAACAGGGAGAAATTAGCCATACTGAAACAAGCCCTAGGTGCTCTGGGATTCAATAGCCTGGTAAGTCACACAAGCTTATGTTACTTGTGGCTGAAATCATCACGTTAGTTCAGGGCAGGCCAGAGGAGCTCTCACTGATAACCTTCTGTGGCAAAAGGAAGTGCCTGTCTCTTCTTTCTGTTGGTTCAGACCTTGAAATAATATACAGTACTAGCTCACTCCAGGGAAATTACTGTGATCGCTTTTAATTAGACACAACACCAACAATGTAAATCTTTTTCATTCCTAAAGATGCACAACACAGCTCCAAGGTGTAATTCTCTGAGCAATTAACTTACATAGATAAAAAGAAACAATCAAATCCCACATGACAGGCTCCTTCATAAAAGCCATGGGAACTTTTTCCTCTTCCTGATGATCTCCCTGTCTGTTTTAATTTAGTGACACACACAAGTGCTAGCAGCACCTGAAAAGGAGTAAATACATATTTAGTCAAACAAAGCGGAGCTGGGTAACTTGAAAGAGCTGACTTAACTGCCCCAGAGCTGCAAGCTAGGCCTGATGCTTGTCTTTAATCCTATAAACTAATGAAGAAGGTGATGTGGAAAATGAATCAAGAAGAGGTTCTGGAGACACAGGTGTGACAGAAGTCAGAAGAGATGGAGGGATGGATATAATAGCTCATGTGAACTCTGTGAGTGAGTTCAAGATGCTGGAACTTTTATCAGACTCTCCATGTTTCTTACATGTATATATGCTACACTTATGCAAAAGAAATGCATGAGCAACAGTGACTCTAGAAGGAGGTAAGAACTTGTTTACCCCACATGATATTTAGTATCATTAGAAAAAAGGGAGAAAAAGGTCATGTAGCACAGTGCTAGGTTATCATGAAAAGTGACAGTGGTCAGCAGGTGTAGTGAAAGGGGATCAAGGGCTCTCAGCAAACAAGGTGTGAGTGCTGAAGCTGCCACCAAGGTGTGGGGTAGAGTTCTGTGGTGATGGTGTGCTGGTCTGACATTCCTTAGCTTAGCTAAGGTAGCAGGAAATGTTCCTTGGTAACCTATGAGACTTTTAGGTATAAAGAAGAGTAGGGTCTGTGTCACGAATGTTCATATGGCCATGCACAGAACTGCACACACATGGCTATGTTTGACAGCAACAAAGTCTTGTGGTGCACTCTTGGTGGCACCTGTGGACTTCAGCAGCAGCAGGTCCAGATGCTGCTGGGTTCAGCTCAGTGCTCACAGGTGGGTGGGTGTGCCTCGCTCTTCCATGGATGGTTCTGCTCTGTTGAGGAAGGGTTTCAGCCCATACATAAATAGTTGCATGTATAATGAATCACAGCTTGGCAACCTGCAGAAACTGCCTGAGAACACTTCGTATACAGCACTGAGTCCAGCACTTCACTCTGCTCAGAGTGACAGGAAGGAAGTTGCCTCTCAGAAAAGAGTAAACCACCTTCAAGGCTCCTCTGTGTTCAGGCCACAATGGAATAATCATTAGGAGGCTAGAAATCTGTGGCACTCAGAGTATTGCAGGCTCATCCTGTGTGGGAGGTTGGAGGGGATCATGTAGATAAAACACATTCCTGAAATTTCTTCCCATTACTTCTGAGGTACATGGACAGTCTGTATGTTTTATCCCTTCACTACCTAGCCACATTTAGTGGTAGAGTGGATTATCTTTTTGAAGAGCCATGTAAAAGTTGCTTAGCAGTGTTTACTGGCATCTGCCGAGGTGTGTTAATGGTTATAAGCAGTAAGAGGTTGAAGTTCTTGTCTTAAAATGTAGCTTAGAGAGTCAAACCTGCTGAAGCAGCATCAGAGGTGCTGTGGTCTGTCCCTGACAGGGGGCATGTTTGTCAGAGAGGAACAGGAAGAAAAGAAGAACAGAACTTGAGAATAAAGAGGATGTATTGGCTCAGTGTTTGATTAGTGTATTTTTGAGTCTTACTCTGCAGATTTTGGTGAGTTTTCTCACTGTCGCTTCTGCAGTTTCAGCTGAATCAGGTCCCAAGTACTAGTTTTGAAAAATGTCTCGGGAATGATCAGGGAACTGAGCTGTGCACAGTGCCATGTAATGCTAGAGTTAGTGTCAGCTTCCCTGTTTTGTAATCTCAGAGAAGCACTGCTGTTGTATAACTGGCCTTAAAAACACTCCCAAAGCCACACAATGCTTTCCATGCTGTAGCATTTATGGCTCATATTTCATGGATCATATTTCTGCTTGAATTTAAAAGTATTTTTAAAATTAAACAACCAAACCAAACCAACCCAGGAAAATTAGTTTTCTTCTTGCTGTGATAAAAATGAGGCCAGGAAAAATCTGCCCTAAAGATAACAGCCTCACATCTTGGAAACATCAGAAAAGTGCCTGTGGTCACGGGGGAAGTATGAGAGGAAAGAAAGCTCTTTTAGACCTCAATTACAGCTTTTACTATCAGGAACCTGTTACAATTTAGGGCTAGACACTGTGAGTGCAGTTAGCTGAGGAAAAACCAAACCTGGCTGTTCCCAGGTACAGAATTTGTCTTGGTGGAGATTCTCCATGGACAAGATATGTTTATTTTCTGCAGAAATAATGCATCCATTAAATATATTTCAGTGGTTTTGTCACAGTCTGAAAAATTTCTTAGCCTAGCAGCTGGTGTGATTTACATGAAAGCAGAAGGAGCAAAAGGTAATTTGGCTGATTTATGTCCCAGACAGGTTCCAGTTTCATTTGTAAATCCAGATTTGCTGTTAATAATTCACACCTGAATTCTTTGTCACTTGGCAAATGCCAATGACATAGAGTAACAGAATCTGTATTTGACAAAGCGTTGCCTTCCCTGGTGTGCCCAACACATCCCTTCATTGTCGTTCATTCTGCATCAAATCTGTGCAGGAGGTGGAGAACCTGTTTGTGATCCTCTCAGCAATTCTGCACCTGGGAGACATTCGCTTCACGGCTCTGACGGACGCCGAGACAGCGTTCGTGTCCGACCTGCAGCTCCTGGAGCAAGGTCAGTGGGACATGGCCCTGGAGTGTTGTCCCGTGGTCCACTGCTCCACCCACAGATCCAGGGGGACACACAGACAAGACTTCTGCGAGTTCCCATGTTGCTGTGGGAAGGCATAGCCAATTGGCTTGGGTGTTCTGTAAGCTGCAGATCTGTATGAGGCAAAATAAAACACCAGTACTGCCAATTATCTGATGGAGGGTCATGTTCAATGCTGCCATTTGCCACAAGAAATGCCACAGTGCACGTTGCTCTGGCTCTGCTTGTCAGCAGCAGAACAATTTGCTTTGTAACTAAGTTCCTTACATTCACAATCCAGGTCCTAAAAGGGTTTCTGGTTTCCATGCTTTGAAGTTTGCCCTCTTGATTGCTAACAAAGCTCCTCAAAGTGGCTTATGGATAGACTGTCAGTAAGTACCATACCTTAACTCTAATGCAGGGAAAGTCTGCCAGCCCCTGGGGAATGTCCTGAGTATCTTAAAGGGGAGAGAAAGCTGCAGTGTAACATTCAGAAACGGTTAAACATCACAAAGTGCTGATTACAGTAATCCAATTTCATGTGTTCTGTAATTTTGAGTACTCCTGTGGCAGCACCTTTTTCTTTGATGTGGATTCTTTCACTGTTGAAAACTAACATCTACAGGAGAAAATCTGTTATACAAAGTATGACACAAATCAGTCCTGCTCTAAACCTTCTCCTTTCAGTGGCAGGGATGCTGCAGGTCTCACCAGACGAGTTTGCTTCAGCCTTAACCACTGATGTGCAGTATTTCAAAGGTAACGTTTTCCAAGCTTACATCCTCATAGATCACCTTTGGTGGCATTTTGGTCCTTCTAATTTGAGAGTTTTAAAAACTGATTGGTTTTGTTTCTGATTTCCTGCACGGTCTTGTAAATATCCTCTCTGCTGAGCAGGTAGGACGATCTACCAGGCAGTAGGTCAGACTGGACCACCGAGTTGGAAGTGCCTTTGTCATGTGGAGCAAAGCAGTTCCACAGTGTGATGCTGATGGACTCCTGACTTGATTAACCTTACAGAAGTGTGTCAAAAAAACAGATGAAGCATTAGTAGAGAAAATTAATGAGAACTAAAGTCAACAGGAGTGTCTTGGGGCAACAAATCAGACGTATGTTCAGTGAAACCTTAGCTCTGTGTGGTACTAACACACATTTCCTTTGAACAGAGTACAAAGGCACATACTTCCACACTGAAACTCTTCTGAATGTTGACTGTGGTCATCTTTCACTGGAGGCTTCAGGGGAAAACTAGCACCATGTACACGTTTGGCAGAGGAGACGTGACTGTAGCTTAATTTGCTGTCACTGCAATGACTGACACTGAGTGTTTCTGCTTTCTCTCCCAGGAGACATGATTGTCCGCAGACACACCATAGAGGTGGCAAACTTCTACCGGGACCTCCTGGCAAAATCTCTGTACGGTCGGTTGTTCAGCTTCTTAGTCAACACCATCAACTGCTACCTCCAAAATCAGGATGAGACTGGCAGGTAGGATGCCACTGCCAGCTGTGGGGTGTTCCATTGTCTGCCCAAATCCAGGCCCGTACGACAAATGTGATTCCATGGAGTGATGGAATCTGATGCAGAGTGGTGGGATTTTAAAGCATTCTGTGACAGTCTGGCAGTGGTGCTTGGGTCTCCAAAGCACTGCCCGTTCCTTCAGGTTGTTCCTTCTGTACCCTTTGTTCATTTATTGGCTTGCACAGGGGACATGGTGCTTTGTGCAGTGATCTAGGTTGGTGGTCACAATTCGTAGCCTTTGAAGAGTTGACAATACAGGATGAGCTAAGTCTTTCAACATGCAAAATGCTGCTTGTCTCTTTCTTGGTGTAGAATATACTCGTTCTTTCTTGCCAATGACTGTAGCACAGGGTGTGAGAAACAGGATTGTGTTCAGAGGCCTTCAAATAGGTGTTTAAACTGAATCCAGTGTTCTGAGAATGCTCTCAGGTTATCACCTGCTGCAGTCAATGCTGTTGCTATCCAGTGTTGTTTCTTGGGAAAATGGATGCTAATTAATGTGCAGCAGTGAGCTCAAGGAACAAATCAGAGAAACAACAAAGAGGGGAAATCTCAGCAGAATCAAAGGAGCAAACTAAGGCAGGAGACCTAATTAGATGATCAGCTGCATGTGAGTTAATCAAGGTTTAGCAACTCATGCTCAGCTGAGCTTTCTTGTGAACATGAAAGACAAGGTGTCTTGGCATTACTGGGAAGTGACAGATGTGGAACTTTCAGAGAAGAGTGAGTATGTTTTCTTTGTGTTATGCCTGTGTTGGCTCCATGGGATGAGTATTTTTGGGGTGCTCTCTTCTGCAGTTTGAAGACTTTACCGTCTTATTTTTATTCCTGTTTAGAGACCAGTGAGTGATAACTTACATTTCTGTGGGTGCAGCTAACAGAAAAGCCACCATGCCTGAATCTCTCAGAGCTCTCTGCCCTCAAAAACTTTCTGTTATTCCATCCACCACCAGTGCCCAGCACTGCTGGAGGCACAGGGAGGGTTTGCTAGTAGCATGGAGTGGTTTTACCTCTCCGTCTCTGGCACCAAGTGAAAGCAACTTCCAATCCATGTCTTAATTTGTAATACTGTGTTTATGATGAGGAGGGACAGGGGCACAAGGTCACATTTGGTTCTTCCTCATTCATTCCTGGAACTCGAGGACCAGGGGCTTGGCTCAGTGCATGTCTGACAGAGAGCAATCCTGCTCAGGCATCCCTAATTGCAGTGAGCTCCTTTGTGGTGGTTGCTGAGGGAGAAATTTAGAATCAGTGTATCAAAAATCTATTACAGTTATTTAAAATTATTTTTCACTGTGCTAATTTTGCAGTTTTTCAGTTTGATATCTCACAGTTTTCCAAATAGGGTGTTGTGTATTTCTGTTGTTAATATAAAACTGTAATTTCTAGATATCAAAAGGTCTTCAAATAATGAAACTCAAAGTTGGTTTTACATTGTTTTCCTTGTAGTCTCCTTTTATTGCAATAAGGTGTGCCTGAGGTGACTTCTGCTTGTGTTTATCAGTGAAACTCTTTGTCCCTGTGAGGTAACTTGAAGACCATGTAATGTTGTAAGTCCTAGCTGAAACAGGACAGGTGTGAAATGTTGTCAGGAACTAGCAACTTCCATAGTCTCCTCTGGCCTTGTGCTAGAGCTGTGCTTGGAAAGGGGAACACCTTCCTTGAGGCTGGTTATAGGGAGCTAACCAGCTCAGGATTTACAGCACTGACAAGACATGTTACCTTTTAGCAGGCCAAAATCAGCCTCGGATTCCGTTTCAAACTGGAAGCTAAACAGCTTATTTTAAGTGGAAGCTGAGTTGTCCATGCTTCACTGGCATTTCAACCTCAGCTGAGTCAGCCAGCTTAGGATCAGAAAACACCTCCCCTAGCCCAGGTATTTCTGATCCAGCCTAGTCACAGTGTGTAACCCAGAGCAGGAAATCAAGGCATAGCACAGTTCCAGGTGCAGGTTGGGATTGCTGCAGTGACTCTGATTTGTGGCTCACATTTCTCTCACATGTGTCTGAGCAGATCAATTAGCAGCATCATACCTCCAGTTTGGGGCAGTTTTAATTAGCCTCTGCTTGAAGAGCCACAAAAGGCATTAGCTTATGTGGCTGAACAAGCCTGACACATTCCAGGTCACACTTCATTCCCCAGTGGGAAAGTGGTAGTTGCTACTTACCACGGGGGCTGAAGCCTATCCAGAGACCTGAGATAAGGCTTCTAACTCAGTTCTCATTTTGGTGTGAGGCAGCTTAACTGTGTTTCCATCCCACCTCAGGGAGAGTACATGGAGCACTAAAATTAGATTTATTGGCTTAGTAACTCTAAGAGAAACATTCAGTCTTGGCATTTTTGAGAAAATTACTTATCCATGTTAAAACTTTTATGGTGGAAACACTTGATTTTCCTCTTTAATATTGATTTATATTGAGTATGAAATAGCTTGTGACAGATTTCAGGCCAAATAAAAATGATGATTGTCATTAAATCTAAGTGAAAGGGAGATGAAAAATGCTGCAAAGACCAAGCTCTAAAGGTCTGAAGTCTAGAGGATAACACTGTTGCCAGAATCCAGAAAATTCATTGCTTTATATTACCATTCAACAGTTACACAGCAGGAGTTCCAGTGATGGTGTTCAGTGAGATAATACATCCTTAGAGATGTTCTGTTTCATGAAAGTTACTTCCCATTTTGTGAGTTACAACTGAATTGTAATCCCTAGTGCCAGTTAAGACTGGTTGCAAGATCCGAGGTTTGTTAGTCCATCCTGATATTGCTTCAAAGAAATTGACTGTGGTGAAATTATTTTGCTGTAATTGGCCCCTAGAATGGGATTAGGAAAAGCTATTAAAATTTCTCACAGGGGCTCCTGATTATTTTTCTAAATTATTGGTGTTTATCTTCACTCATCTATTTAATGATTTCCTATTCTACTGACTTCATTGTTACCAAAATAGTCTAGGTGAATTTCTTCCCAAGGTTCTTAACTCTTCAGAGTTTACTACTGTTTTGCCTCCACTCAAGGAGCTGTGCTGATGCTCAGCTCTGTAGATAAGGGACCAACATTCAGGGCTGCCCAAACGTGGCATCTTGAGGGAATCCAGTGCACATTGGCAAAGGTGGATCTAGTGATGCGAACGAGTAGTAAAATGAGTTAAGATGATGTTCTAAGAACTCTTGACTCATTCTGCAAGAGGCTATTTCGTTTGTGGGGATTTAGGAATGTCTGTGAAGTCTTGTGACACATTGCTCTTCTTTATGCATGGGAAACAAGCTGATTAGGTGTATATGCTTGAGAAAGTCTTGATACTGTGTTCCCTGCCTGCTGGTAAGTAGAGAGCATGTTGTTTTATTAGATGCTAGCAAAGAGTTCCTCTCTTTGTAGATTCAGACTGATAAAGAGCTGATAAATATTTGGTAGATAAAAGCTGGCTGAACAGCAGGTCCGGGAGGAGGATCATAATGACTAGCACAGGGTCTAGTTGGAGGTTGTCACTAGTGTCAGCCCTCAGGGTCCAATACTGGGTCCCGTGTTCAGCCTGTTAATCAGTGACTGGGATGAAGGGACAGAGTTGCCTCTTCAGCAAGTTTGCTGACAACAGAAGGCTGGGAGGAGTGGCTGATACCTCAGAGTGCTGTGCAGCCCTTCTGAAGGACCTTGACAGGGTGGAGAGAGGCACAGAGGAACTGTCTGAAATGCAGCAAAGGCAAGTGCAGGTCCTGCCCCTGGGGAGGGATAACCCTAAGCACCAGCACAGGTTGGCACTGACCTGCTGGAGAGCAGCTCTGTGGGAAGGACCTGGGGCTCCTGGTGGACAACAGGCTGTCCATGAGTCACAGTGTGTCCTTGGGGCTAAGAAGGCCAATGGAATCCTGGGATGCATCAGGAAGAGCATTACCAGCAGGTCAGGGAGGTGATCCTACCTCTCAGTCCTTGTGAGGCCACACCTGGAGGATTGTGTCCAGTTCTGGGCTCCTCAGGACCAGAGGGACATGGAGCTCCTGCAGCAGGTCCAGGGGAGGGCAAGGAGGTTGCTGAAGGGACTGGAGCACCTCAGTGATGAGGAAAGGCTGAGGGAGTTGGCTGAGGAGAAACTTCCTCTCCAGAACATGAACACACAGTGTGACAAGAATTGTTTCTATATGTGGAAAGAGGGAAACCTTTAAAACAGGCTAACAATACAGAGCATCTAATACAGTATGGTTCATAATATCCTCATTTGAAATCTGCTTCAGTCTGGATAATTTCCAGTGTTTCATTAAACAAGACAATGCCATTTTTTTAAACCATGAACAAATTTTACTTGAAAGTGCTGGGGAAGAGTATGTGTTACTGATGAGAGCTATAGATCTCCAGTCTATTAGCAAACATATTTCTCCCTTCCTGCCATACCTGCCAAGTCACTCGGAGAAATGTTTGTGGACATGGGGACAACGTTTCTGTTGGTGTGTGCAGCCACATGTCTGTAAGTACCACTCATACCTGAGTAAGGTATTATTGGAAGAAGAATTGCAGTTGTTGAGCAAGATCCCTGAGAGACATGGCCATGGCACCAAGGCTCAGCAAACATCCCCAAATCTTAAAAAAATCTCAGAAAAGTCTCTCTCAAAAGCTTCATGGTCTAGTTTGTGTAGTAATTGCTTGAGTGAAGAACATTTCCAACTGGGAGCATTCAACCTGTTCCCTTCCAGCCCTGTTTTTATGGCAGTGGGTGAGATCTGTCCCCCTGGGAGAACTGAGGCCTTCTTAATTACTGTTCTGAGGGCCCTCATCTGAAGGCTAGGTTGTATGCTTTGTTAATCCTGGAGATAATTCCTTATTAATCAGTATCGCTCCCACTTTATCCAGATCAGACATAAGCCTGCTGACTTCCTTCCTTGTTACATGCAGAAGACAGAGGAAGAGCACGAAACATTGTACTTGGGCAGATGAAAAGGCACATCAGATCATCTTCTCCCAAGAGATTCACCTCTCTGCTTTCTGCAGGGAGATTGCAGAAAACAGCAATGGGAATGAGTCCTGTGATTCAGAGCTAAAAACCATCTGGGATAGAAAAAGAGTGATCAGACCTATGGCCTTCTGCAGGTTTGTCTGAAGCAATGATCAGACATGGCAAAGGGAGTTCTGTTCCCCTGGCCAGGAATGGAAGTGCATCAAGAGCATCTCCTGGTGCATGGCTGGATGTGTGCTGAGGCAGTGGGTCCTCAGGCAGGATCTCTTTGGTAGGGGTGTTGTGTCTAGGAGCTGCCAAGAGCTTCGATGTAGTTTCCTTATAATAGGGTTGTTCAGTGTACAAGCTCAAAAAGGCATTTCATGTCTGAGGTGTTGTTCTGAGGGGAGAAAGGCAAAACTGGAGACACTGCAGAATAATGTCCATTGAAATATTGCTCTGTAAATCACAAAGCCAGAATGAGTGATGGTGAACACCCATGGCTGCTCTTAGCTGTTCACACCTGTATACGGCCTGAGAGGGAAAAAGGTTCTTCAGATGTTGGCAAATAGCTTTTTTTCTAATTTCTGTGCTAGAAAATACTGCCAAACTTGAATCAGTCTCCACTAAAGCTATAGTTCTCTTATTTATACATGGTAAATGCTAAATATCTGGAACACAGTGAGGAAATGTATCAGTGATGTTCAGTAACCAGAAAAGAGTGAAATAAACAAAGGGGATTTTTCAGAGCTCGAACTGCTCTTTACTAGTGTCTGCTCCTTCAGACACTGCTGACCTGCCCTTCATTTGTTAACATGGCATCATTCATGCTTCCTGCTGCTGTGGGAATCTCTGCTATGGTTAATTTAAGGAGAGTAATTCTGCTGGAATTAATAGGATTGACAGCTAGCCAAGAAAAACACACATATGGACCCTCCTTCTGGGAAGAGAAGAGGTATGAAAACGAGAGAGACAAGAAGAAAGTTTATAGAAAGCAAAGTAGTTTGCAGCCACATATAAAACAACACCTTTAATTCTGATGTTGTGCTGTCAGGTGTTATTTCATTTTCAGAATCATAGCAATAATTTAATACAGAGAATAACTATCATGGTTGGCGAGACTGTGCATATAAATGCCACAATGTAGTAATGAAATGTCACTATTGTAGAAGATCCAGAGCCTTGTTCTGTTATACTTTCCCCCTAGGCAAGATATTAATTATGTAAAACCTGCAGCTCTTTTCATGTGGTGTGTGCATCTCCTGGTGATCAAGAGCTGAGCGTGTGCAGTTCA
>NW_008690858.1:48138-59737 GCF_000695815.1 Acanthisitta chloris | reverse complement strand
AGTGTGTGCATCTCCTGGTGATACAGAGCTCAGTGTGTGCATCTCCTGGTGGTACAGAACTCAGTGTGTGCATCTCCTGGTGATACAGAGCTCAGTGTGTAGATTTGGACATAGAGGAGATGTGGGACATGAGGAAGAAGGATGAGATGGCTTCATTGAGCCAATGGGTGCCCTGCTTGCCAGGGACCCACTGACCCGCAAACATCCCACACCCCTCACACCCCTCACACCCCTCACACACTTCACACCCCTCGCAGCTCTCGCACCTTTCGCACCCCTCACACCTCGCACCACTCACACCTCACACCCCTCACACACCTCACACCCCTTGCACACTTCGCACACTTCACCCCTCACACCCCTCACACCCCTCGCACACCTCACACTCCTCACACACCTCACATACGTCGCTTACATGACCCCTCACACCCCTCACACCCCTCACACCTCACACACCTCACATACGTCGCTTGCATGATGTGTCTTCAGATTCAGATTAGACATTAGGGGAAATGTTTTCCCTGTGAGGCTGTTCAGGCTCTGGGATATTGCCCAGGGAGGTGGTGGAGTCACCATCCCTGGAGGTGTTGAAGAGGCATCTGGATCTGGTGCTGGAGGATATGGGTTAGGGGCTACAGCAGAGGGGCAGATAATGGTTGGACTTGGTGATTTTAGAGGTCTCCTCCAGCCTCGATGGTTCTGTGATTCTGTGATCTTCAGATCCTTGTTGTCCAGGACTGGCAATTCCCAGCTCCAGCATCTGTTTGCCTGGCTGGTGGCACCATCCTCACGCCCTGTTGCCATCTGGAATGCTGCACGACGTGGCCTCTTGTCCTGTGCTCTGCCCCTGGAGCTCAGCTGGCCTTGCAATCCACACCTCAGTTCCCAGCTCGGCGGCTGAGCCACCTGCATCCCTCAGCAGGAGGGAGAGGAGGTCTCAGAACCAGCAGTCTGCAGGATTTGGTGCATGCTATAAACCTGCACCTTCGCACAGTGTTGTCGAAGAGGAAGGAAAACTGATCTGCTGTCGGTAGTGTCCCTCTACTTTCTCTGGAAACAGAACCATTTTTCCTTTGCTGTTTTCCCTGTTCCAGAGAGCCACTGGCTGTAGTGCAGAGTCTTTCAGCCTGCTGAAAGTCGTTTCCCTCTGGAGAATATCCCACAGCATTCACAAAGGCAAACTGCAGCAAATTTGTGGCTGCACCCCACTTTTATGTTCTCTGTCTAATAATGCTGTGAAGGAAATGAGGACAAACCAGCCTCAGAGAGCCCAGAGCTTTCCTGTGGAGTTCTCAAATCCTTGCAAAGTAGGCAACAACATATCCCAGAACATGAATTTTGTTCCCCATAGTGAACCTAGTTTCCTCTCCAGGTCAGATTTACAGTGACTCAGTCCCAGGTCAGTGCAGAATACTAACACCTCTGTCCCTTTCCTGTTTCACCTGTCACAGTCCTAGGCGACTGCTCTGCCCTGATCCTTCCACTGGGCCGAGCTCACAGCCCTTCCCTGAATGCAGGCAGTCACACAGGGAGAATCAGGGCACTGCCAACAAGGACTGTTTGTATACACAGAGAGGAAACCCCTGTCCTCCTCAGGCCTGCCCCTGCCTGTCCTTTCCCTGACACGCGTCGCCCTTGCGCCGCCTGAGCAGGTCTGTGCCTGGGCTGGCACAGGGAGCACTTGGGCTGAACAGGCTCCCCTTGCAGCATGCTGAGTACGAGCAGTTCGGGCTGCCACAGGCACAAAAGCTGGAAAGGGTGACTGGGTGCATCCAGGGGTTTCTGAGAGTTCTCTTCCATGGCTCTCCCCATACAGCAGGTGGGTGCCTGTACCTGTAGACACTGGGCTTTAGAGAAGCTAAGGCTCCTTGTGTCTCACAGGCTCAGTTTGTAACACAGTGCTGACACAATCCTGAGTGCTGCTGCTGTGTGCCCGTTCAGTGCCATAGGTTGGGGTAGAGTTTGCACTCTGTTCTCTGCATTGTCTGCTGGTGTGCTGCATCCCGTGTTGTTGAAATTCAGCCCAGAACAAAAATGCTTTTGTCAGAAACAACAGATGTGTTATGCATTTGCTCGGATTCTGTTATCTGCAATGT
Source organism: Acanthisitta chloris (assembly GCF_000695815.1). Taxonomy (NCBI): domain Eukaryota; kingdom Metazoa; phylum Chordata; class Aves; order Passeriformes; family Acanthisittidae; genus Acanthisitta; species Acanthisitta chloris. The sequence continues at coordinate 57,641 of NW_008690858.1, read as the reverse complement.
CTTTTCCCCCCAGTGACCAGGTGTTTGAGATTGGAGTGCTGGATATTTTTGGATTTGAAGAGTTTCAGAAGAATACTTTCGAACAGGTCAGTGTTGATGTTTTGCTGCATTCACTGTAACTGTTGTTAATTCTTCTATTGACAAATGTTTTGATCAGAATATAAATGTACATGAAGGTGAAAAACTTACCTTTAAATATTTTTTCACCGTTCTGCCTATGTGAGTGTGAATTGTAACCTGGTTATAACCTGCTTTGTACAGCTGTTGGGAGTGATTTTTAAGAGGGACAGTATCAGCACTGAAAGGCAGTCTGAGGAAAGACTTAGAGTTGCTTGTTTTCATCTTTGTGGAAGCTACACTTCAGCAAGGTCAGTGAGTAGAAAAACAGTACACTGAATTGGAAGAAAGATCAAAAGGTCTTGGATGGAGGAAAAAATGCCATGAAAATGCTCCATGACACCAAGTGCTGTTACTGATGTCACAGCGTGTGGCTTCAGAAACTTGAACTGCATCCATAGGAAAGAAATTGAAATTTAGCTCACTAAATGCTTAAAACCCCATTTAAATACCAAACATTCATTAACCTGTTTTGCCTCCTTCCCCATTCTCTCTGGGCACCCAGGGCTTTGTGAACTGCCTGTCTCAGAAAGCCTTGGTGACTACACAACATGCTGAAGGAGGTGTCTGAGTCATTGTGTGTTGTTCACGCAGTCTGTAGTGCAGCCGAAGGAAATCAAAGCATAGGAAAGAATCAGCAGCAGCAACAAAGGACTTGTTATTGTCTGAAATCAGAATCTGCCCCTTCATCCCAGTCAGTGCATTGCTCTGTGGCTCAGCTTTCTGGTGAGAGAGAAGCCACAGAGCCACGCTAGTTCGGCTCGTGTATCATGTTTGCATTGCCACCCAGTTTCCCAGTGTCTGGCAGCACAAACATGCTGAGGTTACCTGTGCCTTCAGAAGAGCATGGAGAAGGCAATAAAATACATTCCAGCTCCCCCTCACCAAATTCTTCAGCTCTTGCATTCTACCTTGCTCGAACATTTGCTGGATTCAGGACTGTTGATAGGTGCCAATATTTGTGTTTACTCAGTGCCTACTTTGGGAGAATATACAGTGAGAAATTAAAAACATTTAAACACCCTGAATATATGGAAAAAATCCATAAGTCCTCCTGATGAACAGGGACAAAGTATCCTGTGCCATTCAAAAGCTTCTCAGAAGAGGGAGGTATATCTTGGGACTTACTGGTTATTGTCCTTTGACTGTTATGCATTGGGTTTTGGTCACAAAACTGATATAAGATCTGCAATTGACATCATGACATGCCATGAATTCCAATTTCTGGGGTAAGTAATTTTCTGCTCAATGACTGTGGAGGATGCTTGAAGAGAAAATACAGGATATAAAGAAAAATGAGTAAAAAGTATTTGATTCTATGATTTTTGCATGGCAATGGTGATAATTTCAAAGTCAACTTTGCAGGTTCATTTTATTTTTTCTAAATAAATATATTTCAAGTGACACTTACTGTCCCTGCACCTGGACTTAGTACAGTTTGCTGAATACTGCTGAGTAATTATCTGAGTGTGTGTCTTAGAATCTCCTGAGCTGCATTCCTGAGAAGGTGGAGTAGAGGTGAGGGAATTAGAGCTCATTTTTGTATGAACAGAGTTCATTTTCAGGGTGCAGTGTCAATGGAGAGAAGCAGTTTGTGGTCCAGTGTGATCATTCAGACATGCCCAAAGCAGCCTGAGCTCCGAAGCTGGAGCTGTTGGCAGTGGGTGGTGGTTCAGTGTCTGCCTGGGCTCGTTCACCCTCGGCAGAGTCTGTTCTCCCAGCAGGGGCAGCTTGTCCCGGACGCGCCCAGTGCTCTGGCTGTGGCTGCAGGGTGGTGTTACAGGCAGTGCTGCAGCCAGAAAAGCTGTTAGATTAGCGCATTGAAATCTGGCATTGCAAAAGGAATTCGGGGGGAAATGTCTGTGTGTGTGCTAAGGCATTCCCTGTGCCGCCTGGCTGCCTGCTTCCCGGGTCAAAACTATTTACAAGTGCTTTCAAGGAAAACTGAAACCTCCTGATTGCCCAGAACTGGGGACATTCCAAGCAGCTTCTGGTGCTCAAATCAGGTCAGCTGAGAGACAGTTTAATGTCATGACTAAGAGAACATCCATGTCAGTTTTAGCAGTTGATTTAATGAGCTGTGTTTGCAGACAGTTCAGGCAGGCAGCAGTGGGCAAACCAGGCAGAATAACTCGTTGACTCCAGAGTATGTGTTGGAATGACAGGGCATTAGAGTACTGAAGTGTCGAAGGAAGAAGTGGTCTAGGCATGGTTCATGAGCAGTGCATAGGAAAAGAGATGTCAAAGAACTGGAAAAGTAGATTAATTATGTCCACACCAAGAATCTGACAAATTCTGCAGGCAAGTGATGTGACTGACAGCTTGTAAGGAGAAAAGTTCTGTGGACAGTTACAAAGAAGGAGGCATTAGAAGTTAAAAAACATGATTAATTAATGAAGTGCTCAGTTTTGCTGGTGCTTCACGAGCTTTGGGAAGCCTTCACTGTATAGAACATGTGAGACATTATAATAGCAAAAATGGGCCATGTAGCTCTACATAATATAAATAGCTGTGTGGGGTGATAGTGAGTGGAGGTTTGGGGTTTGGTACAAATGTAAAGGCTGGAGGACAGGGACCAATGTTTGCAGAAGCCACAGTCTGAGTGACTCATTATGCAATAAAGACTGAAAGCTGCTGAGTTACCAGGACTCGGTGCATTGCTGCTCATCAGCTGAGCTGTGGTGAATGACTACAGTACACTTACAGCTCACCTCAGTTACAAGCACCTCCTAGCAGTGATCATTAGCTTGGGAGCAGCATTTTCCCAGAGCAGCTGCATACCTGCTGTGCCAGAACAGCTTTGTATACAGCCAGGCTGGAACATGGGCAGAAGTGAGCATGGATTTCCCTGTCCTGTTCTGGATGGAAATGGCCTTCGTTTTGTGGTCATTCCAGGAACTGTGAGTGCTCTGCCAGAAATGGCAATGGTGGTTTGCAGTGTTAATCCTCAATGTTTACCTAGGTTTCTTTGTTTGAGAAGGACTGTATTTGTTTGCAGTTTAATCTGCACCCCTTTTAAAGCAGAAAATGTCTCCTTCTAGTAGGATTTAAAACTAGGCTAGATCTTACTCACAGTTCCTTCACAGCACAACTCCAAACAGGGCGGTCAGGGAATGCTGCTGCCTTCGTTATACCGTGCTAGCATGTTTTCTGACCACGAGCTGAAGAGCTCCTGAGCAGTGAGCATAACAAGGAATAAGCAGGAGGGATGGTTGCTGTTTTCCCCGAGTTGTTTCTAAGAACACTGAGCGGGAGAAGCACAGCTCAGAGTAGCAAGAGCAGCTTTTCTTCCGCCTGCAGAGTCAGGTCTTTCTGCAGCAGTGGAGGTCTGTGCCTGTGGAAGCTTCATAAAGAGCAGTAATGCAGCAAAGTGAAGTGGCCTCTAGTAGTCTTTTCTCTCTGATGGGCAATGCAAGGGCTAAACTGAAAACACAAAGATTTGCTTCTTGCTAAATAACATGCTTAGCTCCTGCGTGGCATTTTACCTCTGTAGGCCCCAGAGTTTCACAGAAGAAAGTGTGTGTCTATGTTATCCTTTACAGAGGAGACATAAGATGTATCTGAGTCAGCACTGCAGTCCCTGGCAGAGCTGGGTGTCTCTTGGGTGCCCGTGAGAGGCTGAGCACACAACCTGTGCCCTGCTGGGAGAGACTCAGCTCTGTGCCCGCTCGGTGCTGCACATCTCTGGGCAGGGCACTGCCCTGCTCAGGACTCCACTCCAGAGAGAGAGGGCGTGGATCCAGCTCTGCTGGAAGGTGTGCCCGTGGTCACTGTTAGCTGTGGTACATTCTAACTTCTCGAGTGTTGTTTCTCTAGTTAACTCTACTGACACTTCATTTACTTTTGCCATGTGACCCTTCCTGGCCAAAACAGCCTCAGCAGATTATTCTATATTAAATTGCATTGCCTTGGCCGTTCAGCCACTTCTAGCTATCCAGATGTCAGGTCATGTTGCCTGCTTTGAAGATGGATGGGTATGAAGAGAGAGTTACATGACTCAACTTCCCTACAGACACTGCAGTCTCAGTGGTAGCTGGCAGGTCACACACTCAGGTTTTGCATTTGGGCAGGCTGAAGGAGCATTTCAGTATTTTGTTTTATGCAGAGGAAATCAGCCTGATTTGGTTCTGCCTGTGCAGAGCACAGATGGATGTCCTGCTTGCTGCTGTGGAATTGGCTGGTGCACGTTGATACCATGCAGGGCCTTAGTGCAGAACCTTCCACTGCAGGTCCCAGTGCTGGGGTGCTCCTTATTCCCTGTGGGATGACAGACAGTGCTTCAGATGTTAGTACAGAACCCCAGGCCGACATCCCTCCTTCCCTCGCTCACTGACAGTCTCCAAGTTTTCTTTCCACAAATTGCCCCTTTGGGTTATGCCTTTTCAAATAGTTACTTAGGGAAAGTGAAGGGTAGGAACATTTCCTTAGCCATAGGTGCTGTTCTGTCTTCGGAGTGCAGTGCAATGTTGGTGTTCTACCTGAATTTTGATTTGGGGTAGGTATACTTAATGGTTCTAGCTGGTCAGTGTTGTAACAGAAGAGAGACCAAGTTGTCACTGTCTAATGTGATGAATACTCATTGCTTTGTCAGATGCCACTATATAATTTCCCCAAATGTATAGTTTGGATGATGCTGCAAGTTGGTTGTTTAAATACTTGAGTAAGACCATTTTTTCTTTCTAATAATATTCTAAAAGTACTTTTTAAAGACTTCAACAAATACATGGGGTATTTTTTTCACTAAGACATGATAGTGAGTTAGGATTAGAAAGAAAGGTAGAAAGAGACATACAGTGGAGCCAGTGAGGTCCATGCCAAGAACAGTTCAGCAATGTGTCATCACAAGGTACCATAAGGTAATGCTGAATGATGCTGCAAGATAAAGCAAAGATAACTATTCCCCAAAGATTTGTTTTAGGTAAAAAAAATGAGTTTTCTCTTATTAGTATCATATTTCCATCTGATTCTCATGGCTGCAGATAAATGCATGTTAAAAAGTGCAGACCTCTGAGCTTTTCAGGTCTGTGGACAGAAAACACGTCATTGTTTTAGGTACTACTTAGAAGGCATGAAGCAAGAGAAGTTGGGTTAGCAGAGCTAGTTCATTTTCATACCATTTCTACATTTCAGCTGTTTCAACTATTATGTCGACCTGTGTCAAGCTCTTCACTTGGACCACTGGTTTTATCCCTTTCCCCAGCAGGTTGCATAAAGCACTGACACGGGGAGAGAGGTGAGCAGAATGTCTCACCTTCCAGCAGTGCCTGGCCCAGCTCCTGGTCTGTCCCTGCAGAGCTGTTACTCAGCTGCCAACGCAGACCAGGCGTGGAGCCATTTGCAGGCTGTACCAGTGCCTGGGCGGTTCTGCCTGGCCTGCAGTGCCTTACTGCCACTGGCAGCTCTGGCACTATGAGTGGCAGTGGTGCTGGTGTTGCTAAGAGCCACATCAGTGTATGCCATAGTGCACTGAGCAGGAGAACTGAAAAATGTGGAGTTTGCTTTACCATCAAGGCAAGCTGTGTATGAGGTTTTTAACAAACTACTATTATTTTGGTACTTAAAACCAATGCAGTGTATCAAATCTTTTTAAGATCTGTCTCAGATAGTCTTTCCCTTTGGCACAAGTTGTGTAGTTGCATAATTTTGCTGCACAGTCATGTTCTCAAGTGCTTTTGTTTTTAATTAATGTATTTTAAGAGAGTGACTCATGATAGAAAGTAAACTTGAGTTTATAGGCATTTTTCAACCTTTCTTATGGTAGAATATACCTGTGTAAAGCTGGAGGACCTGGTTCTCTAAGTCAGAATCATAGTATGTCAAGGGGCTGGAATGGAGCTTAGAGATGATCCAGCCCCAACCCCCTGCCCTGGGCAGGGACACCTCCCACCACACCAGGTTGCTCAAGGCTTCGTCCAACCTGGCTGTGAACACTGCCAGGGTTGGGGCAGCCACAGCCTCCCTGGGCAACCTGGGCCAGTGTCTCACCACCCTCACAGGGAAAACTTCTACCTAAGATTTAACCTAAATTTCCGCTCCTTCAATTTGTGCCCATTGCCCCTTGTCCTGTCCCTGCAGCTCCTAACACAGAGTCCCTCTGCAGCTTCCCTGGAGCCCCTTGAGCTCCTGGAAGGTGCTCTGAGGTCTCCACACAACCTTCTCTTCTCCAGGCTGAACAGCCCCAACTCCCTCAGCCTGTCCTCACAAGGGAGATGCTCCAGTCCTCTTAGCAACTTTGTGGCTCCTCTGGACTTGCTCCAACAGTTCCATGTCATAAATAACTCACCTGCAAATAAAGGTACATGAAGCATACATCATTTTAAGGCTTCACCTGTGGAACACAAGCTTGTCTGCCTGATAAAATAATGCTAAGAGGCTTCTGGAAAGATTTTGTAATTGGCATCAGAATTGTAGAAGTGATCGGCAGAGCACATTTTGCCTGCACAAGGTTAGAACACCTCTGTTTTCCATAAAATATGTTGACGGTGTAAGTCCATGGTGTACTTCCATATATATATATACTTTTATTTGAGGTTGTCTGTTGTCTACACCTCATGCATTGGTAAAGAGTTGCTAACAGACATTTGCTTGTAAAATGGGGTTTGTCTCAGTTCTGACTGTCACTCGCACTACCTCGGTGTATTGCAAGCGCGAGTTGACTGTACTGACACGAGTTGTCGATGGGAAGTCCAGGCAACTCTTACTCTTTGCTTGGGTTCCTTCCCCTCGTCTGGATGTTCAGCCATGCAATTTCAGGACCAATCTAAATGTTTTGTACCTTTTAATACGACTTGCTGGTGAAATTGTTTTTGCACACTTTGCTCATGGACGATATTATGGCCAATGCAAACATGTGACTCGTGGAGTCTGAGCAGAGGCTGCCTGCAAAGCATTCCCAGCATCGTTCCTCATACTGAGTGCTCTTCCACCCTTCTGGGATCTTCTGTTTTCTTAATTTCTTAGTCACAGTTGGTATAGCATTGGAGAAGGTTTAGAATGTTCCACTAAAATTTCCACAATAAAAGAGTTAAAACATTTATTCCACAAGGTTATTAAATATTTACTTATTTTTGCAGATTGTGAGCTTTGAATTAAATACCAAAGGGCCCAAAATAAGCTGATACAACTCCCACCTGTTCTCAATTGAAACCAGATTCCTGTGAGTCTATTTAGTTTGCAGAAGTGGCACTATATCTGCTGTAAGGCAATCAAAGAAAATATTTGAGAAGCAACTACATTATTTATCTCCCCAAAGTTCGAATGTTTCTACTGAACACCATTTTCTTGCCAACCTTCCCTTGGAATATCTATAAAATTGAGAGAAGCATCTAGTAAAATGTCCCTATAACCTATATGTGGCTGAAACCCAGCGAATTCCTTAGAGACTGCTTTAGACTGCAGTGACTGTGTGTGCAAACAGAGCTTAATGTCTTTGTCAGCACGGAGCTTACCACAGAGTTGGGATCTCAGATGAACATGTAGCTGTTTCTGTAAGCACATTGCACCTGTATAGCCTTCCTGGGCAGAGAGTGCAGGAGAATATTAAATGTACCAATTCCTGTGTGGAGTGACCCAGTGGAATTAGTGTACATGTGCCCTGCATGTGATGGTGCTGCTGTCTGCTAATTCCTGCGCGGAATTCACAATGAATGCGCAGGCAGAAATCTCTGTATTCCCAATTTAGCAGTAAGAGCTGCTGAAATGCAGATTTCCCTAGGGCCTTGCCATGTCTGTGTTCTGCTGAGGGTTAATGTGCTGGGGACTGACATCTGCTCACACTCGGCGTGGGACGTGCAGCGAAGCTCCGTTGGTGAGTTATCCAGGACACTTCTCATCCCCATTTCCCTGTGCTTTGTCACAGCTCTGTGTCAACATGACCAACGAGAAGATGCACCAGTACATCACTGAAGTGCTGTTCCTGCAGGAGCAGGCAGAGTGTGCTCAGGAGGGGGTTGCCATGGAAACGGTGTATTCTCCTGGAGACCATTCTGCAGCCTTGGATTTCTTCTTTCAGGTAGTTTTCACACCCATTTTACACCGTGTGTAATCATACACAGGCTCTGCCTGTGAGTCTGAACAGACTTTGCTTGCATTGTCTGATTTACGAGTCTCCAGAGCAGGCTGTGTGTCCTGAGAGAGCTGCCCCCACTGCCCACAGCCAGGCTGGGGGGGTAACACAGACCCCTTGCCTGTACCAGTTTGTGTGTGTTGTGGCACGTTATCACTGCAGCCACAGCACCTGTGACTCTGGTGTAGGCCTGACAGCTTCCTTAGTGCCTGAAGGGAGTTTCTGGAGTACAGCTTTCAAGGAGATGCAACTCCATCAGTCTCCTAAAGGTTGTCACTGGTTACCATGTTTGGCACCTGAGACATACATTGTAGAATTACCTGATGGGCAGAGCTCCAACACTTACCAACATTTATTTTTCTCTTTTCTTTGAGGTGACCTGTGTTTCTGTTATAAATAGTGAGCTGTGCTACTCTGCAAGGAACAAGTGAAATTCTGTTGCTCCTGTATAAAACAGGAAAACTCTACTTTTCATTTCAGAAACCATCAGGCTTTTTGTCAATGCTGGATGAAGAAAGCCAGTCTGTTTGGGCAGTGGAGCAGAGTCTTTCCAAACGCATTCAGTCCTACCTGGACACGTCAGACACAAATACAGTGTATTCCTCCACAAGGGATGGAAATGGTAACCTTGCCCCGAAGGATCTGGGCTCCACCTTCACTGTCATGCACTATGCTGGGAGGGTGAGTCGGTGAATGATTGTTTGTGTACTGTTAATGCAAAAGGGAAACAAACACAGGCCTACGTGGCTCTCCCAGCTCCTGCATATAAGTATCCATTCACTCCCTGGTGATCAGTTTTCAGAGGACAACATAGAATCTCAATACAATGTGTAGTGTATAAACTCTGTAGCTTCCATCCTGTGGTGCAGGATGCAGCTACCTAGTTCTGGCTCCTAAACTGTATCTCCACTGTAAGCTCTGTGTATCACTGCGGCTGATTCAGGTCCCTCAGCATGAATGGTTAATGCCAGTTTAGTTGGCTGTCACTCTACCTCAGATGTTGTTCCAGAACAGTACAGGTTCCCTGTAAATTCTGTTGGGGCTGCCAGCATGCACCTGGTAAATAAACCAAAACCAAACCCCACTTTCCTTGTTAGTAGTCATAATAACTGTAAGCTCTGTGTATCACTGCGGCTGATTCAGGTCCCTCAGCATGAATGGTTAATGCCAGTTTAGTTGGCTGTCACTCTACCTCAGATGTTGTTCCAGAACAGTACAGGTTCCCTGTAAATTCTGTTGGGGCTGCCAGCATGCACCTGGTAAATAAACCAAAACCAAACCCCACTTTCCTTGTTAGTAGTCATAATAAAAGGCTTTCCTC
>NW_008690858.1:1986-48125 GCF_000695815.1 Acanthisitta chloris | reverse complement strand
CCAGAACATGCTAAGTGTCTTTAAATCTGGTTGTAAAGTAAGATGAATACTCTGCACTCCCCATCCTGCAGTGTTCATGGGAAAAGTTTAATCAGTGCTATTAAATAGGTGTCTCACCCTTTTCTTTCCAATGCTTCTCTTTCACAGTGTCTCCACAAGCACCCACAGCTGACACCAGGCAAACTGGGGATGTGTTTAAAGGAGTAATAAACCTTTTTAGATGCTCTGACTGATTGGCCCCTCTGACATCAATCTGAGGTGCTGCTACTTCTCTCTGTGCAAAGCATGGTATTTGAAGCAAGCTAAGGAATGTTTGGGCACCACTGGGAGCTCCCGTTGTGAGATCAGAGCCTGCAGAAACCAGTGTTTACCTCTGAGCAGCTTGTTCTCTGTACACTTCCTAAGCTGCGTGCAGATGATCCCGTGGTCTGCCCGTCCACTGATGGAATCCCTTGAAAGCTTTGAGCATAGCACATTTAGAAGCTGTTTAGCTGCCACACTGTGACCCTGTGCCTGCATTGTTCACAAAGGTCACTGCCAATGTTGTTAGCTGATGGCTTTACATCCTTGGCCACTTTAAACCTGAGCTCTCAGTAGCGATCAGACAGAACTTGGCTGTTTCAGGGTCTGGTGGCAGCACGTGATATGTGCCTAATCCCTTCAGAACCCTCTGTGGAAGGCACATGGGGCTGCAGGTGCTTCGGTGTAACCAGCCAACTGACACCTGGATGCTCCTCTCTTTGCCTAGGCAACAGACAGAAGAGATGAGTTCAGTGAGGAAAAAATTGGACACCTGTAATAGTCTTTTGATGAGAATGCATGTTACAGTTCTACACCAAACAGTGCAGCTATTCCTGCTTGTTGTGAGAGAACAGAGCAGCTTCCCCTCACGTGACTTTCTGAGCAGCAGATGCAGGAAGTTTGTCTGGTGTGCTACTGAAAAGCAGTTTTGATTCAGAAGGGAGTTCTTGGTGGTTGCTAGGGTAAGAACACCAGAAAATAATCGATCCATGCTGGTGCAGGTACTGGATGACAGTGTCTGCTGTGATGGGTATTTCAGGTGGAACAGATTCCTGTTGTTCAACACCCAGTCAGTGGACTGCTGGCAGTGGGTGCTCTAATGGCCTGTGTTCAGGACTTGTCCACAAGCCACCAGAATAAGATGCTGTCTCTGTCATATCTCAGGATAACATTGTATGCCCTGAGCTCTGCAGAACAGAGGAGAGGTTGAGATACACACTCTTGGGTGTTTTTAACTAGATTAGGCTCCTCTACAGCATTATTAATGGGGAAAGCTCTATCTTGTGGCTCCATGAAGCTGATGGAAGCCTCGAGTAGTGTCCTGACACAGGCAAATTCATTCATGCCCAATGACAGAAAGGTGGTCATTGTGGAAAGGATTAAGACATCTGGGTAGTGCTTAAGTTCCTAACCTTAATACTCTGAATAACCCCCTGGAGGCTCCTCTTTCCTCCCAAGGCCTTCTGTGGCTCAAATCATTTGCCAAGGTTGTGTGGTTTGAATACCTCCACTGTTGGGACTTTTCAGTAGGAATGTGGGCACACAGGTGTTAAATAACAGCACAGCCAAGACTGTGTGACATGTGTTAGTTCTTAAGGTGATGGAGCAGAGAACTGACCATGAACTCCTGAGGTCTAATTTCATTTACCAGCCTTTTTTGCACTTGTTCTATGTGTACTTGTAATGGAGTTGTGTTTATACAAATGAGTCAGTGTAGCTCCCAAAGGCTGCACACCCCAAACCTGCCATGGAAGCAGCAGCAGCAAAGCATCTGCATGAGAGTCACAACCACAATAATGACATTTCTCCAGATGAAAATGATGCTTGTCTTACTCTATGACGAAGCACTTGGAAGATTGCTGAGACCACTTCAGGTGCCTAGTGTGAAGGTTAAACCCTGTGTGGTGCAGAGGACACCTCTCATTGATGTGAGTCTGAGCCTTGCATGGCTCTTCAGATTTTTGTTTTATAACACAGACACTTGGTTTGACCTTGTCCTAATAATAGTAATGACATTTAATCTAACAGCATGGCCAAACAGGCACTCTCCAAGTAATGTAAATTCACACATTCTTTTGAAGTCAGTGGAGATCCTTTGATTTACATTGGCCAAGGAGCTATTCCAGACAGTCAAGTTGCTCTTTGCATCCTTAGAGCAGAAACATGCTTGGCCCTACCAAACTAGAAAAGTTCCCCTGCAAACACCTAACTCTCCTTCCTTTAGTAGTGATTGAGCAAATTCCTTACAGACACTTGTAGTTTTGGTATCTTGTTGTTTAGGCATCACAGATTGTAGTTTTCAGTGCTTTGTGTTGTGTGTTTACATAAATCTGATGGTAGTGTGACTGTACTAAATGGCACAGTTTGAGCTCACACTGAACTAGTATTGTCTTCATAAATGGATGAGTTGAATGTGAAAAACTAGGATTTTAAAACTGCTGATGCTGTTCTTTAGACTGCGCTGTTACCACATTTAGTAGCTCTTTATAGGAGTCATTTGTGATTTATGCTTTAGGAAAACTCTGAAAGCATCAGGCTTTTAAATCTCTCAGGGTTTACTGGCACTCACAAATCAGAACTTCATCTATAAAATAACAGTATAGTTTGGCAGGTTTTGAGCCGTTTTTATGGTCAGGTATCAATTAAATGAGTCTGAAGTGAGAGAAGTATAAAGCAATCTTTCTCTTCACCTTCAGAGGTCTCAGGTCTAAGACAAGGGAGCTTGATTTTATTCTCACTACCCACAGCTTTTCCTGATTGTGCCTCCTTTAGCATGGTGAAGCTTCTCATTATTTACATGAGCATAAGTGAAAGATCAATGAGACCCAGAGGGCAGAGGCAGAATTAACAGTGCAGTGTGACAGGAGATGGAACATGGAAGGCCTTGCTCCTGGGCTCAGGGGTTTGGTTGGGGCAGTGTGTGCAGAGCGCAGTGCTGTGCTGGAGGCTGAGGGCAGACACCCTGACCCGCCCAGGTAAGGGAAGCTGTGACCACAGTGCAGTCCAGCCAGTGTGAAAGAGCTGCCCCAAGTCATCTAGAGAGAAAAAGCCAAGCTAATCTTCCCTGTTGGCCTGGTGTGAGTCTCTCCTGACCCTTGTGGTTTGGGCTCCTGTGCGTCAGTAGGGTATGTGTGGAGCTCAAAGCCCAGAATGAACTGGGTTCATTTGTCTACTTACTCACAGTAGCTATTTTAGCCACTCAGAAGTGCAGTTAACACTGGGAAGTGCAGTTATTAAAATCCTTCCCCCCCGAAGAGACCTACTTTGTGTATTTGATTGCGATTGATAGACAAACTTCAGTGAAGAAAACTGATCTCTAGCTTTATGTTATGAGGGAATCACCTCTGATACAGGTGTGTCCATGTCCTTTTAAAGACCTCTTATGCTCATACTTTAACATTTTGGGTCAGGATACTCATAAAAAATTATCTGTTCTTCCACTACCAAGTCTTTTTGATTGATTGGAGTCATGGATTGTCAGGTATTGCCCATTCCCTTAAGTTTTATGCTCAGCAACTTTTCGTAAGACTAAACAGGTCATATAGTTGGTCCAAGCCTAGGGAACCTTAGGGCATTCCAGAAAAGGCAGCACTGAGAGAAGGAGGGAAGAGATGACAGGTCAGAAGTGAAAAAGGAGAAAACATGAGGTTGAAGTGGGACAAAAAAGGCATATGAGGCTCAAAGTAACATGTGAGGGAAAAAAATCCAAGTAATTTGGAGTCTATACTTGATTTTCTGGCTAAAGCGGTGCTTTCAGACAATCTGTGTGTTTGATATCACTGAGAGACCTTGGAGTTTTTTCTTATTTCCTTGACTACTTTGGAATCAAAAAAAAAGAGGAAAACAGCATGCCCAAGTTAACTTCTGCAGGTAGAAAAATCAGCACAGGGGTGATGGTTTGCAGTGGAGTCTGAGAGTGAATCCTGTAAAACACAATGTGACAGAGTGATCCAGTGGAAGAAAGAAAATGAATTTTCCTTGTTTCTCTTGAAATTTGCTGTTCTGCTGCACATGGAATCTGTCTCTCTGCAGCACAGTGTGATATGTGGCTCACAACACACGAGCACGTGCTTAGCAAAGGGCACTGTGAGCATTAGTCCTTTATCAGATCAGGTATTGTGCTTTATCTCCCAGCTTTAATTTTACAGCTGAACAGAATCCTACAATGCCTCGACACATTATGAGTCTGTTCTAAGAGCTATTTAATGTCTTGGTATCTGAGTGCTCTAAGACAAAAAGCTTATCTGTTGTGTTCAGGCAGAAGGTAGAAGAGGATGATTTAGGGGTTTTAATGACAAAGAAAGCCTGGTGGAAGGCTTTATCTGAAGGCTGTTTAACACGTTTCTCTGAACACTGGCAGACTGATCTCTTCTGAAACATTCTGCTGATCTGGGGCATCCCTTTGTCCCTGAGATGCTTCTCCCGGAGCCTGTGCCTGGCAGTGCCCTGAGGGAGGCACAGAGAGCCCACGTGGTGCCTTGCCTTGGGGGGGCAGAGGGGGTGAAGGCTGCAGTTGGTCAGTGCATCTGAGCATCAGCTGAAGCTATGCTGAGGGTCTGTCACAGTGCATTCCGAGGCTATTTCATTGATAGCTAGCATTTACATGGTGGACTCTCATTAGGTGCAGGGCTGCACATGAATTTTGCCTTGAGCTGTTGCCCTAGTGATAGCCATGATTTTATGGCAGTCATGATTTCTGAAGAGTAGCATTCCATCACTGAACACTCTCAAGGGCTCAGAGCTCTGCGTTTTTTCTGTGGAAGAATTAACATATTGCTAAGTAGATCAGAAATGTGTTGGCTGAGCCCAACACCAAGAGACACAGCTGCCCTGACAGTGGTGTGTGACAGTCGGGTCTCTGAGGTTCCTGGCAGTGGTGTGTGACACACAGGTCTCTGAGGTGCTGAGCTGTTTGGTCCGCAGTTCGTGCAGGCTGAACAACAGGCTGCCATTCCTAGGCTTTCTGCAGCTTAAACTAAACTTGAGTTCACAGACTGGATCAGCCCCATGTTGCTGTTTGACTTGGGGGACTGTGATAAACTGATCAGACCCAAAGACCAAGTTCTTTGCTCTGCAAAGCAGTGCACATAATGTCCTTCAAGTGCAGCTCAAAGCCTGTTCTTTCTTCAAAGCTCCATGCGGTGAGAAGCACCTCTCAGTTCACCTGTACCAGGGCAAGTCCTCTCTGAAATGCCTTAGGTGTCCCAGGCAGGCTCTGAAACTGACCCTCTAAATCAAAAGACGAAAGGAGATGGATTAATTAATGAAGGTGCTTTCATTACCTCTGTTTTTCCCCAGGCTGAAACCCCAGACACAACAATCGAATCAATCTGCTCTAAGCTGTTCCAAGGCGTGTAAAGGTTACTTAACAAAGATTCTGAGTTTCACACAGACAATATAGTCCTGGCTTTTCTCCCTTTATCTCTCTCTTTCTTGCTTTAAGTAGACTTGATTTGGGATGTTCACTTCCAGGAGAAAATGGTAAAACATTTCCTCTCACCCGTGTTTTGTTTCTATTATCTGCTTGTTCCAAAAGGCTGCTATTCCTATCACAGTGTCAGGATAAGACATTGCAGAGTATAAAAAAACTGATAAGCCAAATGGTCCTTGATAAACTGGCACATTGAAGCACTTAAGTGCTATCACTGGTATTTAAGTCCTGGCAGAGAATGAACAGCCGCTAGTGACAGAGATTATCCTTGGACATTTTCTCAAACTTTGTCTTTTACTGCAGCTACTGATTGTTTTCTTATTAACTAAAATTTACAACACTGCAAAACTGTGAGTTTCTGAATTACTTTTTGTTATTAAAATAGTAAAACTTTCCCTTTTAACTGTGAGTGCAGCGAAATCATTCTTAACCTCCCAGGTGGCATTTGCCTAGCTTGTTTTGGGGTTCCTGCAGGATCTGCTGTTAACCATGAGCACTTGTGGCCTATCACAGCACAGAAAAACTGTCTACAGAAAAAAAAGTGATGCTTCGAAGGAATTGATGAAAACTCTGTTTAAAGGCAGTTCTGGATATAAAGAACATTGGGAAATGCAGTGAACTTAGAATCCCTTACTCAAGTCAGGCATTATGTGCGAGGAAACTAGTTCGGAAGAGAAGGTGTACAGTCTTCTGACTTTGTGGCATGAAGATAATTAGTGAAGCAAAGAGGCAAGAGTATGTCAGAAGGTAAGAGGAGTGTGCAGTGCCCAGAGGTAGCTCTGTGCACACGTGGTGAGCCTCCTGGTTTCTGGGTGGGGTTTTACCCCTCATTTGTTTCTGGCAGTTATCACAATACTGAAACCAACTGTGCTAACTGAAACGAGCAGAAAGAAGACTCAAAACAAATAAAATTAAAGGGGTTTTCTCATACTGAGTAATTAGTGAAACTCCTTGACGAAGAATGTAAAGATGCTGGAAATGTTAATGAGTTCTAGGAACAGAGACTGGAGGAGGAAATGCCAGTCAGGAGATACTGAACACAGAGCTGACACAGAGCCTGCAGTCAAGAGCTCCTGCCTGGGCAGAGCCCTGTGAGCTGAGAGGGGAACTGGTGGCTGCCAGAGTGGAAGTATTCCTCAGTGTTTTCCCCTAGATGTTCAGGACTAGATGCACATTTGGCCATCCTCACTACCACTGTGCTTAGGTTAAGCTCTCTTCCTTTCTGACCTTACAATGAAATAAAATGCAGTGTGGACCTGCACATTATTTTCTCGTCTTTATAAAGATAGTTCAACTATTCAGATGGTATCTAGAGATCTCACTTCCTTTGGGTAGCACAGACACAGAGGTTTGCACCCAGAGAGGGCATCACATAAAGATGGAAGTGTCTTGCATGCATCGAGCAAGGTGATGCCGCAGCTGCAAGGAGGAGTGTGTTCAATAGCACTGGACCCATGAGCTGAGTGCCCATTTCCTATCTGACTCGATGATACTTGTTTGGTTGTTGCCTCCCCAAAACAGCTACCCACTGCCTGAGTGTCAGCCAGTGCAGTTTTGGCCAGGTTTGCTCTGGAAACCAGTGGAAGGAAACCGAGGGAAATAGATGTGCTGTGGATAGTGTGTAGCCTGACACCTTTGGTGAGGGCAGGATTCAATTAAGGAGACTGCAGCTAGAACAGGAGCTCTTTATTTTCTCTGCTGTGGGACTGCAATGAATATGGAACCCTAGGCTGTCATTTCATTGAGCAGTTTTCATGTCTTTAGGCAGTGAATTAATGCACCAAGTCTACTGGAAACTGTTAAGAGAGTTAGCAATTTCTTCTTAAAAGGGAATCCTCTTAACTTCAGGTATTTTGTGTGATATGAGATACGAATACAGTTCTGGAAGTTGGTGATGTATTTTACCAGCATCAGTACTGAAACCTCTCCCTGCTTCAGTCCAGGCACTTAATCATAGTGCAGTATCTCCCACTGCTGTACTTGCCTGCTCTTCCCACCAGTACTAACTCTCTTCTTCCCATTTAGCCAAAGCCCAAGACACTCAATTAGGAACTAGCATTATGGATTTGTCAGATAAGTTCTGTTAATTACCCTTCATGGACCAGTATGGGAGAACATTTACTTTAAGCACGCTAAAAGCATTTAACAGTACACCTAAATTATTCTAATAGTTTGCTAACCATGTTTTGTGTTCTTAGGAGATGCAGTTAGAAAAGTGCACGACGTTGCATCTGTCATGGCAAAGAGCATAATTCTGCTGTTACACCTTTTCCATGCCAGACCCCAGACTGACTACAGGGCTCAGCAGTTACCAGCTCTGACACACTGCACACATCCAAGCCATAGAATCCCTTTCATGAGAGAGATAGCACTGCATGATTGTCCAGTGACCCAATGGCAAATGCACTGATTAGTGTTACTAATCTGAATTATATATTTACAGCTTTATTAAATATGCAAGGATGAAATTCCCACAAATACCTAAGGGCCTTGGGATATAGATCCGATAAGAAAATAAAAAAGGCTTTGGATAGAAACACAATCCCATGGTAAATAAAGCCACACTGTGTTCTGAGAAGTTCCCATGAAGTACCTGCCTAATCCTGGGGGTGCTGAAATCTATGCTCTTGTTCCTTTCTAACTTCACATTTCCAGCTGGGTTCTAGCACTGTGCCAGCCAGGGGTGTTTGTATCAATAGTCTGTAAATTAACTGCTTGTTTGGCTTTCATCCCCATAAAGCTGAAAAAAACCCCAAACAAGCAGAAGAAACCCAAACCCAGCTGGGCCCAGTGGCTGCTTTGTGGCCTTTTCTCTGCAGTGGCTCCCGGGGTGGGCTGGTGCTAAAACAGGCATGTGGTCACATTGCTTCACTTTGGATGAACCCTCAGACACTCTGGCCAGAGCCTCACACTTCACTCAGTTCTCAGGGTGCCCAGCACGTGTGTCAGAGCTTATCTGCAGTCGGATGACACACGCAGTGACAACTCAACTTCTGTTCTTGAAATCATGGCACCAGGCAGCTGAGGTGACCCAAACCCTGTGTGTGTCGTTAGAAAGGTCAATGGCATTGTGCATAACTGATAGAATGGACTGCCTCCAGAGGACATATCAGTGGGTGGAACTTCGCTGAGTAGGAGCTGAGACTCAGCTCAGTGTTCTGACTCCATCAGTGTTCTGCCATGGTCAGTGTGGACAGTTTGCCACTGACAAGATCTGTGACCTGGGAGTGACTTGCTCGTCCAACAGGGAAGGTGAAGTTTAGGTCACTGTCTCCTGCTGTGCACTACACCTTTGGTTAAAGTCTCACACTGTAGGGATGTTTTACAGTCAGTCTGATGACATTTCTGGACACTTGCAGAGCCACATACCCTTCAACAGCAACGAGTTCTCCTGGGTAGTATTGCTGGCACTAAGAAAGTGCCAAAAGACACTACCTGGTGCCAGTCTAACCGCTGAGTGGAAAACACCAACATAGCTTCATTTCTGCTGCTGTGAGATTTCTAAGAGCTGCTATGGTCATTACTAATGATGTCACAATATTGTGTTGTAGGTCACTTATGAGATTGCTGGGGCGATAGAAAAAAATAGAGATTCCCTTTCACAAAACCTCGTGTTTGTCATGAAAAGTAAGTAAACGGTTTTGTGGCTGCCGTTGTTAGAAATCAAGAGATTGTGGCTTGGCTTTAATTTTCATGTCAGTTTTTAGAGGCCTTTGTGCATATTTTATTTCACTCTCATCATTGTGAAGTGTGTGTGGATGGTTTGAAATGTCCTTTAATTTGGAAAGTTTTTAGGACTCATGAGCATGAAACACCTCCAGCAAGAGAAGGCATAGTATGATAGATGGGAATGACCCACAGAAAACAATGAGTGTGATTTAGGGCCAAAACAAACCCCAGAAGTGAAGGAAAGGGATTGGGCTCCCGGAATGGCAGGGGCTGCAGTGGGATGAGCTCCACTGCTCCAGGACCTACATGTGCACTGAAATGCAGAACTAAATGCCTTCCCATGTGCATGTTGTGTGATTATGCCTAATCATAATAATAATGCATCCAAGTTTATTAATTAATGATTCCTAATTGGATTAATGAAAACCTACATCATTTACCCTTTCTGTGGAGAAAACCGAAACATTTTCCTCAGGGAAATGTCAGTGTACCCTGAGGTGTCATTTGTCTTCTCTCCAAGTACTGCAGAGTCTTTACTGAATGCATTGCATACTTATATTCCTTTCCATGGAAACAAAGGTCTTTTGAAGGTCATGTTTGCCTTCGAAATCTGCTCTGCTGCTACAGTGTGTTGATTGTTAGCAATTTCACTGCAGAATTAGCTAAATTCCCTAGTAAAATAACTGATAGTCTTTAAGGCAAACAGTGTCCATCCAGGATGGAGAAGGCCGTGGAAGGGTGGATATAACCCTATTGATTGCGGCTGTAGAGACATTGCAGTTCTCACCACATGATAATCTGCCAAAGAGCCTAGGAAGGTGTGGCAAATTCCAGTATATTGTAGGAGAGAGCATTGTCCCATTCCCTCCCAGAGTCTCCTTCCACCCTTCCACTGCCGTTCTGTGTGATCAGCTGTGCTGCTGTTAGGAGGGCACAGTGGGTGGGATTGGGTATGAAAGGTTTGAGGTGCTGAGAGTGAGTGTGTACACAGCTGAGAGGTCACAGTGAGAGGAGTTACACGTAATGGAAAAACTCTGAATCCAGAATATTTGCAAACATGTAAGTCACTTAAGGGCTTTGTTCCTTCTTTTTCAAGTGGCTTAGGCTCAAAACCTATTGACTGTCAGGAGCATGTTTCCCTTAGGTCAGTTCCAGTGAGGTATGTGGAACTGAAGAGCTTCCTTTGGTTTGCACTGGAGTTAGTTTCCTTCATTGAAACCTGTAATCCTGATAATGTTAAGGCAACTTGCATACATGTGTCAGGGTGTGGAACATGCCTGTCTGACAGATTCACTAGCAGAGTGAAATAGGATTCATCTGTTTGAATTTGCTAGGCATGATTTCAATCCTTTCCTATTGCCGCTTGTTACATTTATCCATAGGTTTATGTCCACTGACTGTGATGAAATAGTTTCAGTTATCTGCCTCAATGTCTGCCTCATCATTTCATTATTCCTTCTAAGTGAGACACAGTAATCTCTACAGAAAAGGGAAACAAACCCATTGCATTTATGCATCTAGTAGTATACACCTTAACCAGCTAATGAAGAACAAACTGAGAATTTCTAGCTGCTGTTCATGATGCTGATCCCATTTGTCTATCTGGGTTTTTGTTGGGTGTTTTTATTCGTGGCATGGGTGGCCATGGTGCCAGTGTGCAGTCAAATTTTGTGCACAGAGAATTATTTTTCTTTAGTGCAGTGAGTGTCTATGATTTATTTCTGTCAGGAGCCTGGATTGTCCCTAAATGCTACCTGTTAGGTAAACATTGTACAGGTCACACCTCTCACCTTGCTTGAAGGGGTGGATAAATTTGGAGTCTGTAATGGAACAGAGCTGGAGGTGATGGTCACACAAGTTATTAAGTTTAGGCAAATCACAGTCTGAAAAGTTTCGGTTTATGCCTTTGTTGTCCTGCACAGGACCTGAATATGTTTCAAAATGGTGTTATTATCCTTAGACATTGAATGCTCCATAGAGCTAACATAATGTAATTGTTTCTTGGTTAGTCCATTTGTTTTAAGTTTACTTACTCAACTCTCTCCTACTATATGTCTTTTTAATTCCAAATACAATATATATGATTTACTAATTTGTAATTTATCTTCATACATTCACTTTTTCCTTTATTTGCAGCCAGTGAAAACGTAGTCATCAATCAGTTGTTCCAGTCCAAGCTGACCCAGACTGGATCCCTCGTTCCTCCATATGACTCCCTGAAGCTAAAGGGGTGTAAGGCAGCACTGCTGAGCCAAAAGCCTTCGGGCACCTGTGCCAGTGGAGAAGCAAAGAAATACATTGACCTCAGCAAGGTAAGGATTTAGGACTTTCTGCTCTTTGCTCATGAGATTTTTCTGTTACTCTGTCCTTTCTGGCTCTCCTTGTTCTCCGCTTTGTTCTCTGTAGTCATGAGGCTATTGAAATATTCAGTGCTTAACACCAACACTGAAGCAGAAATGAGTTCTGGTTCTGGTTTACTAACGCTGATAATCCTGGTGTGAGAATCTCAGACTCTCTGAGCAGGTCAGACAAGATGATGAGGTCCCTTCAAGCCTGAGCCATTCCATGATTTCCTGGTTCCAGGGCTGAGCAGTGGCTGCAGTGTCACTGGTTTGTGGCCAGGAGGTTTTAGTTTCTTAGCAGAGATTACAAATGTCTGTATGTGGGTTTGGTTTTCTCTGTAGGTCAGAGGTACAAGATTCTCCCATGTGAGGTTGCATATTGGAGGGTCATAGGGAAATACAGATTCACTGGGTGCCCTTGGTCCCTGCCCAGAGCCGAAGATGTCCAAGTTTGGAGAGTTTGAATTAATTTGTTTTCTTTGCCTTGTTTCCTGTGTTTTCTGTCACTCATTCAGACACAGCTATTTCTCTCCTGTGGGAAGAGGCAGGTAACACAGGGCAGCAGGCAGGAACTTCAGCATCTGAAGCATGTTCTGGCTCTCCCACTAGCTCAGGAAACAACCTTGAAGTAGTGGCTTTATCTGTTGGGAGAAAGAGGTGGAGAAAATTTTAGTACAGCTATAATCCTCAGTCATTTTGTAAATGTTAGCTGAGGAGTGTCACTGGCATGTGATTAGTTCTTGGTGTGACAAGGCCTGGAACAAGCATATCTCGCATACTTTTCGGGTTTGGGATGAATTTGCCTTTAAAAGGTTTATTGCATCCTAGTAAGTGACATTTGAAATACGAATGGGCTCCAAAGTTTAGCCCAGGGAGTAGAGAATTGCTTGCACTGCAGTATTTTTAATGGCACTTGGCTTGAGTGGGCCAAGCTGAGAAATGTTCCCTTTCTGGTACAGCTGGAAAAAGGAGTAGCCAGAACATGCTGACTCGATAGAAAGGGATTTTTATGGGGTAGGTGGGCTGAGGAAAGGCAGTGGAAAAGTCAGAGGTGAACAGACTGTCATTGGTAAGGAAGTTTAAACCTAAGAGCTTGGCCAAGAATCCAAGAATTTTCCAGTCTTTCTGTAGAAAATTTAACAAAAGCCCCTAAATTCTGGGACCACTTTTAGTAAGAGTATTGCCATTTCGGTCTCACAGATAGGAAGCAGAACGGTAAAAGTGGAGCTGTTCTGCACTCAGTTCTGATGATAACATTGGTTCTAATGAGACAGGAAGTTGTTGGTAAATTATGTGCATAAGGGCTGAAAATGGGCTGAAAAAGAAAAGAAGTTAACTCTATTCACATGTGCAGGAAGGAACAAGAGGAGTTTTTAAAAACATTGATATTATTGTTTTGCTGCCAAGGTGTTTTTGAAATGATCTGCACTCTGACACTGCCTCACAGACACGTGCCAGAGGTGTGAGGCACTTCTCAGTCACAGAGCCGTGCTGCTCGAAGTCAGACCGTGTGGGGTGCTAACTGCACGAGTCCTGCTCTGCAGGAGAGTTCCAGAGCATCTTGCTTTGCCCAGGTGCTTGGCAGAGGTGTCTTATCTCTTCAGTGCTATCCTGTTACTTTTGAAATCCAAACTTTCTTACCGGTCAACATATTTATCCACCTTCCCATTTCTTTCTGAAGCTCAGGTCATTATCTGTGATGGCACAGTGTTTGTGTGTTTGCCTCTGTTGGTAACTAGTGTAACAATGAGAATGAAGGTCTACTGCCCACCTGGAGATAAAATTGATGTGTGTGTGCTTTTGTTCTCCACAGCTGTTGAAAAAGAAAGGAACATCCTCATTCCTGCAGAGGCTGGAGCGAGGAGGCCCCACGACTGTGGCGATACAGCTCAGGGTCAGTGAACGCCGTACGGGCAGAAAGGCACAAAGAAGTAACCCAGACATGGTGAAGGCAGGATTAGTCTCTACAGATAGAATGGAAGAGAGAGAAATGTTGTGTTGGAGAAAGATGTTTGCATGGCCAGGCCAACCCGCTCAAGGAAATGATGTTGAAAGTTAGGAGAGCAAACATGCTGAGCAGTTGCCTTTGCTGAATGATCAAGAACTGGTTTGGTTTTTTCCACAGAAATCACTTGCAGACATCACTGGGAAGCTGCAGAATTGCACACCACATTCTGTTCATTGCATAAAGCCTAATAACTCCAAGCTGCCAGACACTTTTGACAACTTCTATGTGTCAGCTCAGCTGCAGTACATCGGGGTCCTGGACATGGTCAAAATCATCCGACACGGGTACCCGGTGCGCCTTTCCTTCACAGATTTCTTGTCAAGGTAAGTTCTTTGGAGCTGCATCAAACCTGGTTCCTGCAGCACAGATCCTCCTGCAGTGTTCTGGGAGTGCTCGTGGTGTTGTTTTGCTGCTGTGTCTTTCAGACTTTCTTTGGGGAAAATCATGTCTGCCAGCAAGGGCTCGTTGTGCTGTAACTGAAGGAATCCTGAGCTCTGGAGAAATACAGGTGTAAAGGTCATCAGCAAAGTGCATTAATTTTAGAGCTATGACATCATACAAGAGCTGTGTTTGTTACAATTTGTACTGTTTGTGCAATTTTCAAAGTGCAAAATACTGCATGTTATCTGCAGGTAATTACAAAGGAGAAACGGTCTGATTTTTCAGGTTTATAGGTGTAGGTGTCATGGGTTCATTGTATTTCATGTGGTAGGACCTGTTTATGCATGAGGATGAGTTACTAATGCTCATCCCAGAGCCCCATTTTATTGTTAGAGATCAGTGAAACACGGAATGAGTGTGCAGGACAGAGACGTGTCACTGCCTCTGTCTGAAGGCACACTCTTGTTCCCCATCCCCAATCCAGCTCTGGAGCTTTGCTCACTTACGTTCTCAAATGTTTCAGGAAGGAAAGAGGACTCTTCTCCAAGAGGTGCTTGTTTAGCAGCCTCATGCACTGCACACAGGATCCTTCTCTCTGCATGTTCTGCCCCTTGGCTGGCACATCAAGCAGTTGTGACCTGGCCCTCGTGGTATTTTACTGTTGAAAACCAGCATGGGAATATCAGCTGCTTATACACAACTTTCAGTTGCCGCCTTGGAAGAGTTTGTGGATGTGAAATAACTGCTTGGGCAGAATCTTCTTCTCTTGTAACTATACCAGAAGTGCAGCAGTGTAGAAGTTTATAGTCCCACGTTTCCAAAGGAAGGTATCTGTCCCACCTCAGTGTCCCTCCTGCAGTGTGCTTGGGGCAGTGCTGGTTGAGGAGATGGTGCAGGTGATGGGAGGTTGGGAACAGCAGGTGCTTTCCTATTCAGCAGTGATAGGTCAATCTCTACAGAGCAGTTTCTGTGTTACTGAACTGGTTCTTCAAGGGACTGTCCAGGAGCATGTGGCCACAGTTTCTTCTACTGTGAAAGCCTTGCAGTGGTTCCTGGCAGGGATCTGGCCCTCGTCACACAGCTTGTTTCACTGCAGTTCCCAGGTACAGGTTCAGAATCAGCACAGGCCTGAGGTGATTACCGGTGGGAAGGATGGAGATAGCTGCTCTCTTTGGGAAGGTGAAAGAGAGTACCCAGGTGTACAGAGGCAATTTGCACAGTTGGTTCAGTGCCAGAGAATGGCACCGGCATGCTACTCCAACAGGAAAAGCAGGAGCCTTGCAGCTGCCTTTTATGGAGAAATTTCTTCTCAAAATACTGCTGAAGGAATGTTTGAGGTTTCAAATGTAATTTCAGTTGGCTTTGTCCATGCCTCCAGGTAAGTCCCAAAGACAAGTGTTTACCTAAAGGTCTAGAGGACATCTGGTGTCTCACAGCAAACATTTTTGTGCAGTAATGGGAGTAAACCAAAAATAGCAGCAAAACAAAGCCCACAATATGATGCCAGCAACATTTATGCTGTTATTTCAAATTGTTCTGTTTTTGTTACTGTGCATCTCTATCCCTTTTCCTGCACAGTGAATTATCTTCATGGGTTCTTTGCAGCTTGGCCCCTGTCATTTGTACCTGTCTGCACCAGGTTACAACGATTCTGTCGTGTGTAAAGTGAATTAAACAGTGATGAGGCTAGTGTGGTGTCACTGGAAGGGCAGTTCCTTTGGTGATACTCCCTGTGATACGTGTTGAACTTCCTCAGGAGTTAGCAGTAATCACTCTGCATACACCTCCCAGCACTACTGACTGAGCTTTGTGTGCAAACAGGAGCACAGAGCTCCTGGCCCAGCGGCACTGAAAGAGACATCAGCACTGTCAGGTTTTTTACAGCAGCCATTCCTGTCTCACAGCCCAGAGCTGATCTTGCTCTGTGCAGCAGAACATGCAAGTTCTGCACTTTACTCAGCATGACCAGGCAACCTCTGTGTTGGAGAATTCTGTCCATTCCAGGTGGTGTAAGAATGTGGTGTTGGTTCTGTGATTGGTTGAAAAGGATAAATGTTTTGAGCAGAACAGGTGTTATTAGGCTGCACCATCAGGTCCTTATGCTAGATTGTTTCAGCCAATGGACAAAGGTAAGGAAGAAATGTTGAACTCAGAGATTCTGAGCTGCCTTTCCAAAAGGTTTTCTAAAACCTCTTCCTTGTACTCCATCTCTGAATTGTCTGAATTGGACACAATATTTTTGCAAATCAGATGATTAGTTTGGTGATGTTCCTGTTAACTGGATTAGTTGTGTTGGCTGTTCAGCCAAACGGTCTTCTCCTGCTGGTCATTGATTGTAACGAGAAATTGCTTCATCAGATTTCCACATATGCTTATAGACCTGAGCTGACAGACTTTTCCACCTTTCAAATTTGGCAATTTCTAGTGCTCTAAAGGGAATTTGTGGCCCAGATCCCAGCTTGAACTCCCACGGGATGGTGAATCGCTATCCTTGTCCACCCTCCCTGAGTTCTGGTGTAGTTACTTTTGGGATTTCCCTCATCATACAGTTGATGTGGTCAGGGTTAAAATATTCATTTAAAAATTAATGCCCCTTTTTGGTGGCTAATAAGAAAGACAGTTTGTGTGAATTCGAGGCCTTTGTGGGGAAGGAATAGAATGTTGGAAAACCTGGATAGTCTGTCAGTCCTCAAACAGTGCCATTGCTTTCTTGACTGGATGAATACATTGCTATTAATATCCATTTGGGGATTAATGTGACTTGTCCCTAGCAGATATTTATGAGTTGCATTTGAACTCCTGCAGTGGCTGAAGAAAGGCAGTAGCCAAGGGAAGGTCATACTTTGCAAGAGCTCCTGAGCTGTCAGGCTTAGTCATCATTTCTGTTGCTTGTCCTTTGGATTTACTGGTTGTGCTTCTGTTATCAAAGCCAGCTCTGACAGCTGTAAGGTGAACCCCTCAGCCACCAGCGAAATCTCGTGGAGACTCTCACTCCCAAGTGGGAGCTGTAACACCTCCTCTTGATGAGTATGTAATAAAAATGGGAATTAACAGAGTCAGGTGCCATTAAATCCTGTAAAAACGGGTAGCACCAATACAGTTAAGAAATGAGAGATGTGATTTCAGCAGCTTTGCCAGCCCCAGATGCAGAGCTGCTGCTGAATTCATCTGTAGTGTTGGCTCAGTTTCTAAAGCTCTTTGAGCAGAGACAGAAATCAGATTTTGCCTTCTCTTAAGAACAGAAATCCTTGAGTAACATTTAGCATTTGAGACTCCTGGAAAAGTTTAGCCATATGTTTTGCTTGATATCTTCAGAATTGTTCTCAGTGGACCAGATCTTTAAATCCTAGCTTTGCTGTCAAGTCAAGGCAGTGGCACAAACAGGTTTTTTAAGAGTTTCAGTTTCCAGTTTGCAACACAAATTGTTCACATAGGTAAAGTGTCCTCAAATGTCCTTTTTTCCTGGAAGAGAGAAAGCAGTAAAACAGCCATGGAATGAGGAGCTGCCTGCAGATGCTATTTGCTCTGAATAGGGAAAGCAAAACAAAGCAAGAAATGAAAAGTAAATAATTCATTCTGCATGCCCCACCAGCAGCCAGGGCTTAGCCAGCTTCAGGAGAGCCTCGTGCATAATGGGGCCTTGGGAAGACACATCCCATCACTCCGAAGGTTCCACCCCCAGCTGGTTTGGGTTTTTCCCTTTTGCCAACCTCTCTGATAGGGAGATCCAGGTGAGAATAATTTACAGCCATCTCAGAGTTACTCTGATTCCTGAGCCCTCAGGAGAGCTTGCTGATGGGGGTTGATTACACCATGAGGGATGACCAGAGCCCAGAGTGCTCTGGCATTCTCCCTGCGAGCCTGGAATTGCTGTCAATCACCCTGGGGAGCTGCTGAGATGTAAGTAGGTATTTGGGGCTGTCTTGAAGGCTCTAGGCCATTTCAAATCCATTTGTACAATGTGATAGTCCAGGGATAGTTATTGGACTATTCATACCATGAACAAACTAAACAGCTCCTTTACATGCTCTGACTGCAGACAGACTATTCTGGTTTACCCCTTTGGAGAAGTTTCTCTGTATCGGTTTGGTTGGTTTGTTCTGTTCCCCCCTTTAGGTCCTCTTGAATATCTGGGAGACAAGAAATGTGCCAGTTAACTTCATATGCCTGTGGTGACTTGCCTAATTAGTCAGGACTTAATTTATAGGGCACAGAGAAAAGCTGTCACTTTTAGGATGTGACTCAACTGAGTTATTTCAGGTTTATCTGTTTTTGCAGGTGTTTCACAGGGTTGGTGTAGCTCCCATCTGTGGCAAGGGAAGGAATTGATGCTTTGGAAGAGGCTGCAGCAAAATCAGAGAATTTGGAGTTGAAACAGAAGCAGAGTTTAAGCTACACTGTGGTGTCATTAGTTCTCCAGCCCACAGAATAGCCAATATTGGACTTGCAAAACGTCAGTCCATGCTACATGTCACAGGGCTGGGACATGGTCCAGCTGCTCATGTTTGGGGCTCACTGACAGGCACAAGTGACTGACTGCAAGAGGAAATGCAGTTTGTTTTGTGACTGGGGTTTTCAGGGGTAGGTCAGACATTTAGCTTTATTCTGAAGGCAAAAGGAAATCTCAGCATTGTTTGCTGGTCATCATCAGTGCTGTAATGCAGCCCTGATGTGCTGAAGTGATCACAAATGGGTGTAAATGATTGAAGTCAGTTGAGTTATTCATGTCTGTCATGTCCTTGGTGTTGTGCAAGATTGACAGGAAAAAGGGTCCCTTGAGTAGGGGGATGTAACTAGATCATCAAACAGCCAGATACAGGGAAATAAAGATGACATGGTTGGTTAAGACTGGCAGTTCCCAACTTTCAGATGTTTGGCAATCTGAATATCTTCCAGCATAATTTGTCTTGTTTAGTGTAGGACACATAAAACTCACTTAGTGGAGCTTCTTCCAGAGAGTTTATTGTGCTGTGTGGTAAGGAAGGTCCTGATTTCTAGGCTGTTTCGGTGAGAATCTCAAGGTATTCTTCTCCCTCCAATACTAGGTGCATACAACTATGTTCATTTTCTTGGGCACTGACAAACCTGCTGGGCACACACAAGGGTAGTTCTAGCTCAGCTGGTTTAGCAGTTCTGTGGTTTTCTGTATTTTAACTCAAGGAAGGATCTATGAAAGTTTAAAATGCTTATTTTGTTTCCAGAGTGAAGTGCCACCCTTGGTACCTCTGGTTTGACATGTCTTATCCCTCAGGGTTAATTGAATGTTTATTAAGTCACTAAATAACCCTGTTACTCTATGATGTCCTTATAATCTCTATTCATGTTTTACATCTATGAATTTAAAAGCTATTTCTGAACATGGAGAAATTTTTCCACAGGGTACTAAAACAGCTACTGCAGTGCTGGATTCCATCTAAAAGCACAGGTTATAAAACCAGATAAAATTGTACTGGTGTACAAACAGGCACATTGAAAGCTCCTGTCCTGTGCCTCCCAAGCTGACTCAGTTCATGTGCATGTAAGAAGCAGCTAATAACAGTAAATTATTTCGGAACCCTAAGGTTTCAACAGAAATAATTATTGAGCACTTAATAATTTGCTGACATTGCATAATGACAAAGGTAATGGACACAGATTTATATATGATAATAAGGAGCTCAGTTAAATGCCTGAAATAAACCTGTTAAAATATTTTTCAGCTGCTCCTACCTTCACTAATCCTTATCCACTGAGACCCTCTTAAGGAAGTGCCTGTTAAAACCATAGACCTCTTAAATGAATACAACAGCACAGATTCTAAGAAGTCACTGTGCCTTAGTTTGTGCCCATGGCACTGTGCAGGAGCTCTGGGCTCCTGATCTGAGGGGCGAATTGTTACACAGCTCAGTTTTACTCTGTCGTTTTGAAAGAATTCCTTTGTTGATTAATTAACCAAGTGCTTTTGGTGCCTAGGAATATCTGAGTGGCTCCTGAGTGCTGATCTTTCTGCTCCCAGGACATGTAGAGCTGCAGTCCAGCTGCACTGCTCAAATCAACTGTAACCAGCTCTTCTGTCCTCCTGGGGCTCTGTGGCTGCTGAATTCTTTCCCTTCAGCTCAGATATTCATGTCAGCCTCTTTCTCCTTAGCCATACCTTGGTACTCTTTGCAACCACTGAATCTTCAGCAGAAGAGCCTGGACCGAGGCTTCCTAAAGCTAGATCTGCCCAGGCTGAGTAACCAAGGCAGTTAATGCTGGTGACACCTGAGAGCAGACATGAAATCCTGTGCAAGCATGATGTGAAATCCTTTTGCATGTCTTAATCTCTGGATCTCACTTTCCTTTCTTGTTCGATTTAACATCGCCTGTTTTAGCAGAATTGCTCCTCTGTACTCCACAAGGAACAAGGGCAGGATCTGGCCCAGCACTGGCACAGAATGCCACGGGGACAGCCTTAGCCTAGCTTGGAAAATGTTCCTTGTGTGCAGTTGGTCTAACTGTACAGTTCAGAGCCAGGGGAATCCATGCAGCCCTGGTAGTGCACACAGGGTTCAGAGGCACCAGGGAAGCTCCCACAGAAGAGTTGAGATAATCTCCCAGAGAAACTCTTTCACTGTATGGTTTAAGATCTGAGAATCCTTCCTCACAATCCTACTTCACCTTGTCTGAGCTACCAGTGAGCATTGAGGGAAGGATTTTGTGTGCTTCCATTCCTCTTTGGCTGAGTCCATGTTGTACAGGATAGAAAACAAAAGGAAGGAAAAAATAAAGCATTTTCTAGGTGGGACAGTGAATCTAATCCCATTTGTCTTTAATATCACAACTCATGTTCTACTCTGGTTTTAATTTCTGCCTCAGCACTGTGCATCAGTCTCAGTGTGTTTCCCAGTGAGCTGGGCAGCCCTTCCCTGGCCAACAGTGAGTCAGGGAAGGAGCAGTCCTGCCAGAGACCAGGTGGGGAAGTGCTGTGAGCCCTTTGCTGGGGAGAAACACTTTGGTGTTTCAGCTGAAGGACCTTTAATTGCGACGCCTGTTGTCACAGGGCTGTGTCTGTGGAGAAAGGAAACCCACCAGTCCTGCATCACCTCTGTGTTAAACAGAACCAAATCAGCAGGTTCATAAGACAGTTAAATGTGTTCTGCAGTCCGTCTCTTCTGTGAGCAGTGAGGCATTTCATTGCCCTGTGAACATGGTGAGCACTCAGCTGTGGAGAAGACCTACCTGGCAAAAGCCAAATGTAAACATTTGCTGAGTTAGGCAAATGTTTACCTCTAGATGTAATAGAGCTGCTTGTCTGCTCCATGCCAGTGTATTTCTGAGCTGTCATTTTGGCCATTTCTTAAAATAAATATGTTTCTACGTGTCTCTCTCAAGACAGAAGGGGAATGTCAGCTCGAAGTGAGGTGGTGCACAGGTATTGTAATGCAAATCTCCAGCAGATGTTGTGAATTCGCTCTTTATTTGCATAGCTGAAACCACTAATCCCAAGAGCTGAGCTATAATTTATATTCTACTTATTATTCTGCTGCCACACTGTCTGGGATGAGGAAGCCCCTGCTTAATTGCAGGAAGTATGTGAATAAACACTGCAGGATTAAGACACACACATCTTCATTACTCCTGCTCTCCAGCAATTGGAATTCAGATGTCAAGGAAGGATTAAGGTCGCAAAACCGAACCCAAAAACCCCATAAAGGTTAGGGAAAAAAATCCTTCCAAGTCCTTTCTTTGTCACCTGTCAGGAGGTAGTGTCTTTGTCTGAGGAGTCAAACTAGCCCACACAGCCCCTTGCCCTGCCCAGGTGTTCAGAGCCACAGCCCTCCCTGGAGCTCTGCGCTGAGCTTGGTGTGGGACCTGCGTCTGACACACCTTCATCTCACTGCCAGACCTTGTTCTGGGCGTTTTCTGTGGGCTTTCCACCTTTTTCCTTAGTCCTTAGCTTTGCCCTTTTGTCCCAGTTACACACCATTTATTGCCAGCATTTTCCTTTCTCCACAGACACACTAAAGCTGCTCTGCATATCCCTAAGCCTCCTCGTATAGGAGGTGAATTTGTAATTGCTGAAGTAAAAAACCAGAATGTTTCACCAGATTGAAAGGTTTTGGCTTCTAGGGCACATAAGAAAACAGTGTTGTAAAACTGATCCCTGCTCAGTCTGCTGTATGGTCACTCAGCCTGATTATCTTCTGGAGTTCTCTCTGTCCACAAGTGCCAGATGAGCCCAGAGAGAACAAAGCTGCTCCCAGTCTTCTCAAAATGGCTCTAACTCGATTTTCTCCTTCAGTTCTTCCTGGTCTGCAGGTCTAGCTGTTTGGGACTGGGTTGCTGGGTCGCAGTCAGAGCGTGGCAGGCAGGGAGTTGCTCTGGTGTCCTGGTTCATTGCTGGAGACACTCGCTGTTCCAGGCCTGCGGCACCTCGTGCTCTCCTCCACAGCCTGATTTGTTTCTGTAGGTCTGTGCAAAGAATCCTCAGTGCAAAGTGTTTTGTAAAAGGTAAACCTTATTGTGTCTTAGCCTGATTCTGTAGGTCTGTGCAAAGAATCCTCAGGGCAAAGTGTTTTGTAAAAGGTGAACCTTATTGTGTCCTTACACTGTATTGTGTGCTCCTAGAAGAGAAGGCCCAAGTGCAGCCTGTCTGCTATGGTCTGATATTTACAAAGGCATCTCGTTCTCCTCCACATCCAAAGGTTTGTTCTCTCCAAGATTTGGAATACCTGCTTTCTGTAGGTCTGTGCAAAGAATCCTCAGGGCAAAGTGTTTTGTAAAAGGTGAACCTTATTGTGTCCTTACACTGTATTGTGTGCTCCTAGAAGAGAAGGCCCAAGTGCAGCCTGTCTGCTATGGTCTGATATTTACAAAGGCATCTCGTTCTCCTCCACATCCAAAGGTTTGTTCTCTCCAAGATTTGGAATACCTGCTTTGGTTTTAATACCTGTGCTGGATAGTGAGGTATTTATGTCACATACATGGTACAGATACTGACAGAATCACTTTTCCGTTGTTTCCTTGGAAACTATAATAATCTATTTCCCCTTTTCTAATTATCTAGTGTTTCTTATATTTCAAAAATAATTAGGTTATTCCTTCAAGAAAAAAAAGCAAACAGCACAGGGAAGTGGAATGAATGAATATGTATCCCTCATATACAGGTGACATTAACCAAAATTCCTTCCTGCTCTTTGATGCTGACTTGCCTTTGTAATGTTTCTGCTGAAAAATTTTCAGATACTCCTTTTTTTTCTTGAAAAGAAATGAGATCTCTCTCTTTAGCAGATAGGTTCAGGTCCTCACTTGATGGATTTTCAAATGCAAACCTTCCCTCCCCCACACTCCTCATCCTCCCCAGCCCCAAACGAGCTACAGTCCTGAGTCATGAGTAAATTCTGCAAACAGAGTCCATGTCCTTCATGTGCTTCACAGACATAGTAATGCATCAGTCTGTTACTGGTGGTCAAAGAAAAGAGAAAAAGAAATTTAGAAAGGGGAGTAAAATGTAATTTCCCAGGGCAGCACAGCCTATTTTATTCCTTTGTGACAACTTGTACATTTCTCCTAGCATTAATGTAGGCCATGAGTTAATTTTTCTGCCTTTTATTCACTACCTTTTGAATTGATCTAAATAAAACTTACATGATCTTACGAGATCTTAATTTTACCTTGGCAAACAGAGCACAGTGTAGTAAACAAGGGAAAAGGGAACTACAACATAATGAATTACACTGACAAGAGTGACAGTTTTTCCTTGCATGAGCTGTGCTCGGATATTTAAAACTTAGAAGTGTCTAACTCAGCACTCTCACGAAGCAGGTACCTGCCAGCCACACGTGAGTTTGTTTGTTAAGCAGCAAGACAAGGCATGGAGAGGAAGAGTTGCTTTCAGGACACAGTGGAGCTCTGGTGTTAGGAGCTGTCTTTAGCTGAGGACGTTGGCTGCAGTCAGGAGCTACCTCTGACTCACTGTTTTTGGTCTGTCTTTCTTAACCAGGCAAGAGAGAGACCTGGGAAAAAGAATAGCAAAAACAACAAAGTAGTTCTGTGGCTTCAGTTCAAAGACATCTCTCTGGTTTGATTACGCTATTGATTGGGAGCTATTTGTTTTTGTGCCCTGTGTGCTCACTGTGTTTTCTCCATCAGTATCTCCCATCCCCTTGATGTGCTGTTGAACTCGAGTGCTTGGTGTTCCCAGCAGTGCTTACAGAGGTGCTGTGCGTGCAGAGCTGGGGGGTAAATCAAACAGCTGAGCCCTAGAATGTCACTGTGGGTTCCTGTGCCGTAACCTGAGCTGAGAACCCTTGGTCCTGGGGAAACAGCCTGATGGAGCTTGTCAGCTCTGCACTTAGGGAAGGGAAGGAGGAAATGATTAGATAACATGCTTATCTGGGAAGACCCAAGAGACCTGAGTTTTCCATAGTCACAGGCTGCCTGAAGCTATTGGCAGTAGTATCTGCTCCAAACAAGCACAGAATTTCCCTGAAGAAGAGCATCGTTCAGAAGCGAAGGAAGAGAAGTCAGAGCACCCCGGAGGGTCCTGGCTGGTCTGTTCATGCTCGGGGTGTCAGCCTGTCTAGCCAGACTGTCTGTCTGCTGCTCAGGTGTGTGGAAGTGACAGGTTAGGGCAGGGAGGTGCTATGGAGGAGCTGGGGGAAACAGAGCTCCTCTCTCACTGATGTGCTGTGCCTCCCCAACACCCTCCCTGATGGTCGCGTTCCCTGTCTCAGCCTGTACACGCAGAGGTCCTGCGCTCTTTCCTAATCAGCACTACATTGCTCTTGACATGGTGCTGGAGGGTGTCGATTCAGATTAATCCTTTCAATCTCCCTGGTTTGTGGTGTATCTGATATCCCTCGGTGAGGGAATTGCTCTTGCTAGGCCATGGAATACTGGGGTTTGTCAGCTTCTTGGCTAGGAAGGAGGTTCACTTAGTCCAACGTTGGATGTCTTGGCTGGAGTGGAGCATCTCTGTCCTCATGGTGCTCTCACAGTGCACAGTTCAGTGGCCTAGTCTAACCATCGATGTTACAGTAAGGTGTGTGACCCCAGAATTCTCTGTTCTTCTGAATGAGGGAGATGTGGACAACCAGCTCATCGATCTAGGCTTAGCCAAAGGGAATTAAAGACTTGTTTGGTGAGGCAGCACCGAGTACACTCTCTGGGCTCCTCAGGAGCCTCTCTAAAGCCTTACAAACACTCTCTGCATTGGCTGCCTGGGGCAAAGTGTGTGACCTGTCAGTGGGAAGAAGCCTCCTGGTATTGGCTTTGGTCTGTCCATTCGCTTCAGGGTGAGCTAAGGCATCAGTGGTAGGGGAAGAATTCTCTGGGAAGGGGAAATTTCAGAGACTCTCCAGATTAAATTCCCTGTTGTCTGCTAACTCAAGTTTACCCATATAAGCCTGTGCCATAATCTGAGGGGGTTTTACTGCTATTTTCTGTGATACAGTAAGTCTGAAAAATAATAGTTAATTTGCTATTCCTGAGGCCATGAAATGATTGAATTTAAGAGGACATTACATTACTGTGTCTAAATGGAAACCCAAAGTCAATCTGAAACACTAAAGATATGTAATTTTGTATTTTGATAATAATGTCTCGTAACTTTTTATTTCTTTCTTTATATCTTAGTTTGGTGTCAGTTTTGTTTTGCTTCCTTTTTAACATATTTTTTTAACTGAGTATAACAGCAAGTGTAAAATACAAAAATAAACCCAAAGCCAAAGCTTAGGCTTTGTGTTTGGTTGTCTTAGGTTTGTGTTTGGTTATCTTAGGCAAAGTGTTTGATTATCTCCCTAAAAAAGAAAAAAATATGAAAAAAGTGTAAATATATTAACTCATTTAAAAATAAGTACAGAACAAATGCAATAAGCATTAGACCATCACTTCTGTCCAGGACAAATTAGAGCTGGCACCAGCAGGAGTGATCTGCTCCTTCCCACCCATCCAGGAACTTCCATTATTTCCCTGCATTTGCACTGGGAATTGCACCACTGGACCGAGAGCCAAACCAGGGAATGAGTCTGGCTGACAAACAGCTGCAAATGTTGTGCTGGTTTTGTTTCAGCAGCCTCACACAAGATAGAAGGGATTGGTAGCAGATGATGACATGAGGCCTGAAGGTTCTTGTTCATCCTGGGGGCTTAGCCAGTGGATTTGAAATGGGAGAGAGGAGAAATCAGGAAGTTCTCTTAGTCCTTCTGTCAGTAGCTCTGCAGGATGAGTAGCCCAGTCAGACAAGTGACCTTCCCCTGAGCCACCCACCCAGAACACATCATCCAGCATCCAAGCACAGATGGGCTTCTCTTGGATCCATCAATGGTCTGCAGAGAAAGGACCTCCAGAGGCAATCTCCTCTCATTTAGCAGACACCTAGAATGCACAGAGCAAGGCACCCTAGGACAGAGCTGTCTTCACTGGAGAGCCAGGTGACTAACTCAGGCCAGGAGAACAGCTTTGCAGTGCCTAACACAGGGAAAAGTAGATCATCCACATGTCCTACTGTGTTCACAGGGGAAGTTGTGGTGTAATTAAGTGTCTATAGTTAGCTCTTTCTCTGCTGCCCACAACCATTAGCTCATCACGGAGCTCACTCTAATGGATAAAAGGGAATTGTGAACTCAGATTAGACTTCCAGGATACTGTGGTGGAATTGCAGAGTCTTTTGAAGCTGGAGGAGAAGAGATCGTTTCTATCTGGCCTTCTGTATAATACAGTTTGTAAAGGATGTTTGGCTCTCCTTTTATACTAGAATTTGCATGTATCTGCAGTAAAACTGAGCTAGACTTAGAATTTCAGCCTTTTCAATGTTAATTTGGTTCTGTTTCAGGAATTAAATAGGTTTCCTTGGGTTTGTGCTGTCAGGTAGTTTCGGGCTGACCACTCTCATGTGCATTGTGAGTCAGTGCTGAATCACTTCTGTTGCAGTCAGCAGTGGCTTAGCTTTCCAGCAGTTGTCTCCCTAGCACCTCTGACTCTCCATGATCTCAAAGAAAACTCTGTTGACACAAGTATGGAAACAAGGTGGCCCAGCCTGAACACAAGTCTGTACCACAAACATCTCCATGCCCATAAAGCTGGTTGGACTTTTGGGAGAGTGGCACCCACAGTTTCCTACTGCTGATCTGGAGTGTTAGACTAACAGGATCCATGGTGAAGTTTTGGACCCTTCTTGCCAGCATTCCTCCAAACAATTCCAGGGCACAGTTTGGGAACTAAGGCTAGTGACCAGTCACAAAAGGCTGCTTAGGTGTGACCACACTCTGCTGAAGGTGACAGAGTTTAATAGAACATAGCAGATCACATAATATTGCAGACATAAATACAAGAACAGGCTGGGGCTTTGCCAGGTGCTTTCTGTGCCAGAGTCTCTCACATTTCATTTACTAGTACAGATGTAGCCAGGAGTCCTCAGCAGGGAGACCAGACAACACTGCCAGACTGCAGGGCTGAGATGCCCAAGGGTCTGTGCAACTGCCTGGAACTAGAAGTCTGGGTGAAATTTGGCCCTAGACCTGTTTCCCTGTAGATGTTGCTCCAGAGACGCCACAGCTCCTGGGACCACTGAGGTCCCCGAGTCGTTCCAGCACTGCACCTTGCACAGCTATGGGTGAATACAGCTCCTAAAGAATTCAAGAAACAGAATGTCAGGAAATGTAGTTAGCACACGAACTTCAAAACCTGCCCCTGTTTCATTGAGGGTTTATCACAAGTGACATGTTTTCAATGTCTCTTGTTCATTACATGTAGTCAGATCTCAGGAAACTGTAGTGATAATATGTAGCATCAGTATGTATAGAGTTCATCACTCTTCTCATCAATAAATTCTAGTAAACGTTGTTGTAAGTCCACAGTTATAATTTGAATTTTGTACTTTATTGTACTTTGTATTACTTAAGTTTCCTGCCTT
Organism: Acanthisitta chloris; assembly: GCF_000695815.1. Taxonomy (NCBI): domain Eukaryota; kingdom Metazoa; phylum Chordata; class Aves; order Passeriformes; family Acanthisittidae; genus Acanthisitta; species Acanthisitta chloris. Next base: position 20,397 of record NW_008690858.1, on the reverse strand, counting down.
CTTTTATCTGGTGCATCAAAGAGCCCTTTAATATCTAGCATGTTGTTTTTGAAGGTGCTCAATGCTGTAATCAAGTCTCCTCTTGATCTTCCTTCCAGTAGTGTAAACTGATCAAGCTCCTTAAAGTCTCTTTGCTATAGAACTTTTTGTTCCAAATGAAGGAAAGTTCATTGCAGAGTGATGGAAACATTTCTGTCAGTGTCACCTTCTGAGGAATTGCTCCTGAAGAGGCACAAGGTGTATGATATGCGCTGAAAACACTTCCCTCCTTGCAGACCCACAATGACAGTGGCTGGGGAGGCTTTTCATTCCTTCAGCATTGATTTTCAGTGAGGCATCCCAGGAACTGCCAGGAAGCAGCTCTGGGTTTTGGGCATCACTTGTCCCACACTGTTACTAACCAAGGTCATGTCTCATTACAGATAGGATTTAAAGTGATTTCCCTTCTTGTTTTCTTCACCTTTGTAAGAATCCTAAACTTCCAGTCCGGATATCAAAGGAAAACTGACAATTTCTGCAAGGATGTCACTCAGGCCAACATTACAGTAACTCTACCTCTGCTGATTCTCCTAGGTATAAAGACTTGGCTGATACAGCAGCAGGAGAGAAGAAGAAGTTGTCTGCCAAGGAGAGATGTCGTCTTGTTCTTCTGCAGTGTAAATTACAAGGCTGGCAGGTTTGTGATCTACAGAGCAATTAAAATATCATTCCTTAAACAAGCTAGCTGAGTCACTGCCATTGTGGCAAGCCACCAGATCCTCTGCAGCAGTGTATTCTTTTGACATTTAATGCATGCTTTGGGATATTATCCAACTGATTTTCTGAGTTTTCTAGCACAGGAGTAGCTGTGATCATTGTGTCAAAGAAATCAGAGTATTCTTGTGGGAAGGAAAAGGGTTCAATTAAGCATTTGCACTGTGTAAAATTGTACCCAGATTTATGAAGTTACCTGATATTTACATTTGAGTGGCTGAATTGGTTCCTGAGTTACAGAAAATCCCTACATACTTTCTTTCTGTAACATCCTGTGCTCAATGCTCTACTGTCTCATAGAGGAGACCCAAAACAACTAATGAGGCCTTCCCACCTCATCAGTGCCTTTGTAGGTGCCACATGCTGACCCACAGGCACACCAGAGCACCTGGGGCTGCTCTGCAGCAAGCACAGTTAAAACAAGGTGCCAAACACTGAACTGGAAACTCTCAGCTTCTTATCCTGTCTCCTTACCCTGTTCATGTTCCAGTTAATCCTCACCAGCACAAAAATTGCATGGTGGATGTCTCCATTTGTCCAGAGCACTCCTTTGGATAGCTCCTTGGGGTAGCTTTGTCCCTAAGCAGGACTGATTTCTTTCACATAGGCACTTTCTAAGCAAAGTGGTGTTTCCTTGCACAGCTGTGGTGGGGTGACCCTGGCTGGGTACCAGGCACCCCCAAAGCCTCTCACTCCCCTCTGCAAATGGACAGGGGAGAGGAAATATAACCAAAGGCTCATGGGTTGAGAGAAGGACCAGGAGAGTTCACTCACTGAGCACTGTCACAGGCAAAACAGACTCAGCCTGTGGAAACTGAGTGATTTCATTACTGACAAGGTCAGAGCAAGATAATGAGACAATAAAGCAGACCTTAAAACACCTTCCCCTACCTCTCCCTCCTTCCCAGATCGGCCTCCTCCCCCAGCAGCACAGGGAGACAGGAGTGGGGGCCAAGGTCAGTTCATCAGGCCCTGTGTGTGCCACTGCTCAGGGAGAGGAGGAGTCCTTGTCCTGCTCCAGCCTGGGGTCCCTCCCACAGGGGACAGCTCTCCATGAGCTTCTCCAGCATGGGTCCTTCCCATGAGCTCCAGTTCTCCACAACCTTTCCAGCCTAGGAGGACTGGAGTCTGTTCCACAAGAGAGCATCCAGACCAATGTCCAGGACAAGTATGCAGTTAGGGACCGGACAGTGGTTAGGGCACTTCCATAGGCTTCTTTGGGAATATTAGTTTAAAGGATGGGGTCTTCTAATCCCTGTATGACCTTTAAGTATTAAGATGCCCAGAAAAAGTTTCTGCAGCTGTTTCTGAAGGACAGAGACTGTGTCAGACTGTGCTGTGTGTTGCTCAGTGGCCCAGATTCCTCAGCAATAACAGGGACAGAGGAAAGCTCCCCATCAGCCTAGGAGCACACATGCATCCTCACCTGCACTTTGGCACATAAGAAGATTTTTCTTTGATCAAAGTACTGTCTAAGCACCATTTCAGTCATGTAAGGAAGTAGTGAGCACATGTAGTCCCACTCCCTCAGGAGCAGGGAGCAGAAGGATGGACCTCAAAAAAGATAACAGTGTTAAACTAGCCTTGCTTTCCTGACTCAGTCTCTTAAGTCAGCTCTGGCCTGTGTTCTGCGCCCTTGCCACGAAACAGGTTCCCTGTGAAACACAGTCATTAGCAGCCAGAAGCTGTGCCTTGGCTCACAAGGACCTGGAGATGAGAGTGCCACTCACCTTCAGAGCTTGTGTGGGGCTGCACGTTTGACCCTGGGCGAGCTGTGACAGTAGCTGCTTGGTGTGTCCCGGCGCCAAACGGCGATGCCTGGGGAGTTATTTCCCCTGGAGCCAAGAACCAGCACCAAAATGTGCAACTGGCCATTGGTGAAAGCCCAGAGCTGGAGACCAGTGGGTCTGCAGTGATTGGCATTTGAAACAAGCCTGAAACCTGGGGAGGCAGAAATGTGGAAATTGCGAGCAGAGTCCCTCTGTCATGCAGAGGGCTGAAACTTGTGAGCTCAAAGAGATTTTAGAGGTTCTGACTCCAGAATCTCATTAGCACCAGCCAGGTGTGCAGAAATACAGCTGTGCATGATGCATTGTCCTTCAAACCAGAGAGGAACAAATCCCTTCAGAGGCACTGCTAAGTGGAACAGGAGGGTTTGGGGGGGGGAGAGTTAGACCATTGTCACTCAGTGACTAAGAAGCACATGGCAAGACTAAGCTGAAAGAAGCAAGGGCTGAAAGGATGAGTGACCTTCTCTGTACACCTTTTTCAAGCCACAGAGAGCTATGACAAACAAATGGAAAGATGAAAATCACAGAAGAAAAATGTAGGAGAAAATCCACTCTAAGCCCAATGTCTTAAGGACAAATGCTCAGAGGATACAAGCTTGGCACCAGCACATTGTGTATAGGTGAGACAAACCATATCCCTGACTGTCAGCAGCAGTGACTAATGTCTGTGTCACGTAATCTTTCTTCTCAATTATCTCTTTGATTCATTTGACTAATCATGAGAGTTGAACTTTAAATAACAAGCTAAATGAGGAAGCTTATACAATCTGCAGTTGTCATGGGTGCCCTGCTCTAAGCTTTTATAGCAGAGGGCTGAGAAAAAGGAGAAAAAAATGTAAAGGGGGAAGGAGGGAGGAGGAAAGGGGAGGAAAAAGGAGTTAGAAAGCCAGGATGATGTCAGGTAGCAGTCAGAAAGGAGTCATCAGTAGTGCATCACTAAAAACCATCCAAGAATCAGAGGGTTACACATATCACCAGTTTATTCAGCCACTGTTGCCAGCAGTAACTACTGCAAATGAGTCACTGCTGGAACTGAAAATCTATTTGTTGCAGGGGTTCATGAATAAATCAAACCTTGTCTTCCCCAGCACTGTTCCCTGCACTTCCCTGAAGAGCTGTTGCAATTTCAGGTAGACAAATGGATGAAAAAGTAGCTCAAATAGGCTCATCAAAGATGATGATGTTTAGGAGAAAGCAACACAGGTCTGAAATCAACCTCCTGCTTGTATGTCCTCGTCAGAGGATGAGGTTGCCAATGAACTCCCTAGCAAAGGGGAGAAAGAAAGACCTGTACCTTATAGCTGAACAAATCTGGATGATACCTTATTTAGCTTCCTTCCAATAATGTGCCTCACCATCCCATTTTGAGAAGGATGATATTAACCTGGGGGAGGGAAAAGTGTTCTGAAGTAAAAGCCCAAAAATGTGTAAAGAAAATAGTCTCTTTGTGTTTATCTCCTGCTTGACAATTTATCTTTTCCTTCTCACATAAGTTGTGTTTAATGTTTCATTAACCAACAAAACAACAAACCCCAAAGCTTACTCACACAGATTCATTCTCCTCTTGTGAATACTGCAGTCTGCTTGGAAATTGAGAGAAAGTGCAGAAGATCCAATACCACAGTCCAGTTTGGTTTATTTTCTACCATTTAGAGGAGCATAGGAGCAAACACTATCAGCCAGCCAACATCTGGTGCTTGATCCAGCAGTTCTCTCTTAGAGGAAACTATTTATTATCACAGAACTGTAGAATCATTAAGGCTGGAATAAACCTCCAAGGTAAGAGTCCAACCTTTGACTGAACACCACCACAGCACTATGTGCCACATCGAGTTGCTTCTTGAACACTCCAGGCATGGAGACTCCTCCACTGGCTAAGCTCCAGTTATCTGGGACCTGCCTGGTTAACCAAGGCTGATGATAACTGGTGGAGAGTGGCTTGGCAAGCTCTTTGGGCCCCACAGACCTGTGAGTGTCTAAGGGGGACAACAGGTCACTAATTACTTCCTTGTGGGTTACAGGAGGTCTGTGCTGCTCCTGTCCCTGTCTGTCAGCTCTGGGGTCTGGTTGCCCTGAAGATAACTGCTCTTTCTGTTGCAGACTGAGGCAAAGAAGTCATTAAGTACCTCAGCCTTGTCCTCATCCTTGGTGGCAACATTCCCCTTTGCATTCAGGATGGAGGTTTTCCTTGGGCTTTTTGTTCTTAATGTATTTATAGAAACAATTCTTATCTTTCTCAGTGGTTGCCAGATTGAGTTTGAGCTGAGCTTTCTCCTTTCTAATTTCCTCTCTACATGACCTAATGACATCCTTGTGCTCTTCCCGAGTTGCTGTCCCTTCTTCCAAAGGACATAAACTTGTTTTTCTCCTGAGTTCCAGCAAAAGCTCAGCCAGGCCAGTCTTCCTCCCTCCCTTCAGCCAGCTTGACTTGTCACATTGGGATGGTGCTGTCGGTAGCTTTATGGAATGTTGCTGTTCCTTGGGTAAGCTGAGCTGGGGGTGACTAAACTGGGACAATAAAATCATAGAATTTTAGGGGTTGGAATGGACCTTAGAGATGTCCAGCCCCAACCCCCTGCCCTGGGCAGGGACACCTCCTCGCTACATCAGGTTTGCTCAAGGCCTCATCCAGCCTGGCCTTGAACACTGCCAGGGTTGGGGCAGCCACAGCCTCCCTGGGCAACCTGTGCCAGTGTCTCACCACCTTCACAGGGAAAAACCTTTTTCTAATATCTAACCTAAACTTCCCCTCCTTCAGTTTGAACCCATTACCTACCCCTTGTCCTGTCACTGCAGTTCCTAACACAGGGTCCCTCTGCAGCTCCTTGTAAGCCCTTCAGAGATTGAAAAGTTGCTCTGAGGTCTCCACACAACCTTCTCTTCTCCAGGCTGAACAGCCCCAACTGCCTCAGCCTAAAAACAGCTGTTTCATACCATGCACTTTCAGTTACGCACTTAGCTTATCTACTGGAATTATGACAGTGCAGAGCTACTAAAGAAAGGCAATTTTTGCAAGCCTAGATAAGCTGTTCTTTCAGCTTATGTATATGTTTGATCACTGCAAGCTTAGCTACTTGCTGTGGCTTGTAAGCACACCTGATGTAAGAGAAAATCAGATTTCTATATTAAACCATTCCAACTGCAGACAGGGTGAAAGTAGTAGAATCATGGAGTCTGTGAGGTTGGAAGGGACCACAGTGGGTCATCTGGTCCAATCTCCCTACTCCAGCAGGGCTACCCAAGAGCACATGGCTCAGGGTTGTGTCCAGACAGTTTTGGAATATCTCCAGTGAGGAGAATCCACGACCTCTCTGGGCAATCTGTTCAGTGCTCACTGACTAAACAGCAACGAAGTTCATCCTCGTATTCAGGTGGAACTCCCTGGGCAGCAGTTTTTGCTATTCCCTCTTGTTTGATTGGTCTCCCCCACTGGCAGAGTCTAATCATCCTCTTGGCACTTCCCATTCGTGGACCTGAATCCATTGATGAGGTCCCTCTCAGTGTCTCTTCTTGAGACTGAACAGCCCCAACTCCCTCAGCTCTTCCTCATCACTGAGGTGCTCCAGTCCCTTCAGCATCTTCCTTGCCCTCCCCTGGACCTGCTCCAGGAGCTCCATGTCCCTCTGGCCCTGAAGAGCCCAGAACTGGACACAATCCTCCAGGTGTGACCTCACCAGGGCTGAGCAGAGAGGCAGGATCACCTCCCTGACCTGTTGGCAATGCTCTTCCCAGTGCATCCCAGGATTCCATTGGCCTTCTCAGCTACAAGGACACACTGTTGACTCATGGACAGCCTGCTGTCCACCAGGACCCCCGGGTCCTTTCCAGAGAAAATAGACTTGTTTAACCACTGGAAAAGTCAGTGAGAGCTTTGTTATTAATAAGGAGCAAGATGCTATTTAGTAACTTTAAATTGAGTGGAAGTTCTAGCTGGTCCATGCAAAGCTGCAGAATCTTCTACCCCCTAGAATATCTGGAGGTCTTTTTATCAGACCCCAGTAATCAGTGCTGTGCTCCTGTATTGTCAGGCAGTGATGCATTCACTAAGCAAAACCTATAGTCCCAGTGCATGACTGAACTTGCAAACATTGCCATGCTCTGGGAGAAGTGCAGGGCACAAACAGTCCTTGGCTCCTTTCACTGACATAAGGGAGCTCTCATTTGTTTGGATTATCATTCCTCACACTGAGGAGCTTGCAAATAGAAATCCAATAAAGAAGAGTTAGCTCACAGCTGACTGAGCTTCCTCATCAAACCTCGGAGCTCTAGGTTTTGTTTGCCTAAGGTCAGTGCTCTGCAATTAACCCTTCTCAGTTACTTCTCAAGGGGCTTGCTGAGATGCAAACAACTTGTACCATACCAGAAGAAAAACAAAACATCCATTTAATTTGCTCTTGCTATACAGCGCAGCTGTTTAGTGCACTGCAAAGGTCAGACCTTGCTGAAAGTGACTGCTAGAAATGCTTGTCTGGGTAAAAGATAGCAGTCCTTAAAAGTGTCTAATAAAAGCTTTGCCTTACTATATCTTTCCAGTTTTCAGGCTGCTTCTTCCAAGCCACAATGATTCCTTCACATCAGTAGCCTTGGACTCTGAGCGCAAGAGATCACTGATTTTGCAAAGAGACAAGTCTGAGGCTAGAAATGGGAGGATCCAAAGACTCAACAGGGGTGAAATATGCAGTACAAGAGAGTCAGTCAGAATGGTTTTATGAAGCTCCAGATCAGCATCAGGCAGTTGGAAGAGACACTGTAAGTGCCAGTTCACAGTTTTCCAGCTGCAGTGGGGAGTGTGGGCACAGCTGAGTGGTTTCAGGATCTGCAGTGTCCCTGGAGAAGTGATCCTCACAGGGTGGAGCTGTATCATTATACTTCCACTCAGGAAGAATGTTAAAGTAGAGAACAAGTCCTCAATAAAGAGAAACCCCAGAAGTCCATCTGGAGATTTAAAATTCTTCTAGCCCTGCTAGAGCTGCAGAGGGAAGACACAGTCCATGCACAATTCTCAGCAGTCATGGAGCCACATTTCATTACTGGCTATGGGTGTTTCATTTGCTGGATTTGGTAGAGCTGGCCTGAAGTATGTTTTTTATTTCAATTCATTAGTAGGTAATATTAGCCTATCAGAGTCTTTTTGGGAAAAGTATATTTGTGATTAAATAGCAGAAATCAGGCCAGAAGTGCCATATGATTTGGTCACAGAAATAAGCACAAGTGTATGAAATCATACACATGTAAATGTTATGCTTCCTTCAGAGTGACTTTTATGTCAGTTTGTAAACAGGACTGTTTATTTTGGCTTAAAATGTAGGTGGTGATGCTGTGTGAATTGCATTGCATGTGATATGCTGAAGTAGTAGTTTGCAAGGAATATAATAGATAAGGGATTCTGTACCCTTTTTTTCACTCAAGCAGGAAAACTAGTGCTTTGCATTGTTCATTCATTTGCCATTTGGTAATTGTAACTGTGCTGGAAGTCAACTTCATTTTCTTTTTAATCTTACTCTAAGAGTCAGTGGTCTGAGTTCTGTCAGTGAGTTACATGGTTTCAGTTCTGTCTCATCCTATCACCCTATGATCTCTGGGAAATGGTTTGCTGGCAGCAGAGGGTGAGCTGTACCTGGGCAGAGCTGCCCCCAGCATGCTCACGGGGGCTCATTCCCTCCACACACAACTCTGGGCTTGGTTTCTGTTTGTGTCCCCCTAGAATATCTTCCTCCTCTCTCCATTCACCTTGTACGGCTGGTTTGTGATTGCTACTCTTGCTAACTCTTTATTTGCTTTCTTACATCTTTTGCATCTCAACTCTGGATCCATGTCTCCTTTCTCTCTCCCCTCCCGCCTTGTATCCCTTCTGAAACTTACCTTGCTTTATTCACTTCCTTTCTTTTTTACTTCCCAAAATCCTTTGCCTCACGTTTGGTCCCAGTCCTCATCCCTTACTTGTCTAGGATTAGTTTTCCAGTCTCCCACCTCAGACTTTACTTTCTCTGCCCTTGCTGTCCTTGTCCCTGTTTCTGCTCACACCAAGAGACACTTAGGTATTGTTTGTGCTGTGGGTAGGGACAGGTTAGGACTGAGATGGTAGAGCTGCCCTGAGGGGCAGTGGGGGGAGAATACACCTCTACATTTTGGGGCTGTGTCTAGCTCTAGTATTCAAAAACTAGAATGGTAGGTCCAGTAAGTGCTGAGGTCCCATGAGAGAAAACTGGGTCAAGGTTTCCTCCTTCAAGTGTTTCTTATGTGCATGTTGCGCTCCCTGATCACTTCCTTTCCTGTAGGGCAGTTCTTGTTGCCTCACAGGTGTGAAGAACTGTGAGGTTTGTAGTTTTGGGGAGAGGAATGACCATTTTCCTGCCCTTTCCCAGAGAACTGAAGGAGTTTTTCTCCCTGAAATCCATCTCCCAACAAGCACAGACACACGTGCTGGATGCCACCTGCATGAGCACTGGGCTATTCATACACTTGGTGTTAAGGCCACGTGTAATCTAGGCTGAAATGTAGGTTACTCAGTGTGCACCACAGTGCAAGGTCACTAGTGTGCAGAGACAGAGGGGAACACTTAAAATGTATGACACAAAGCTAACAAACAGCCCTTAAAAATCACATTGTGGTCCTTACAGATCAGTGCCCTGTGAGTGTTTGTCATCACAATGTTCCTGCAGACATACTCTGCAAGGGGCCACGTTTTACAATAGTTTGAAGGCTTTTTTCCTACATTTCATTAATGCACTGTGAAAATGTGTGTCATTGTGTAAAATATCATTAGATTATAGTTCTCTGTCTTTTGTAGGTAGCTATTTTGAAAGTACTGCCAGAAACACACAGCACTCCCACAAATTGCCTTTTTTAAACCAAAGAACAGCTTTACAGATTCCCTTGACACCTATTAAGTATGAGCTAATACTGCCTCCGTGCCACCCACACACCCTCCCAGCATCCCTTCCATAGTCTTGAATGTCTGTACTTCTGCAGCCTACACCTTGCTGTGAAATGGGAAAAAAGGGGGGGAAAGGAGAAAGAACAGCTCCCTCCCATTCTTCCACCCATTCTTCTCCTTCCTTCCAGGAAAAACAGAAAAGGAGGCTGTAGCAGTAGTTGAAGCTTTGGTAGTCATCAATGACCATTTTACCTGATCTTTAAAAAATGTGTCACTTTGAAAGATAACATTTAATCCCCCAGTGCTTTCTTAATTAAAATAACCATGACTGTAATTCACAGATGGTTTACTGGTACAGGAGTCTGAATGACATTAGAATTTCAGGCTTAGATGAGAGCACTTTGTAGTCCAGAAAGCACTGAAAAGTGTTTCAGTGGGAGAACATGGTAACCTTTTTTTCCCGAGGCAAGCAGGAGGTGTGGTGTGATTGGAGTGGGGACAGGTGGCAGCCTCAGAAGCTGTTTGGTGTCTGGCACGTGAAATTCCAACATTTTTCAGCCCTGTTGCTCCCACTGAACACGGGAACAGCACAGGAGGCAGTGGGACTTGGTCAGCGTTCGAGGGTGTCAGACGTGGCTCCGAGCGACGCAGAGCTCCAGCCACGCCAGGATAATCACACCTGCCAGAGCAGTTCCTGCTCTCTGTGCCTTGTCCAGAGCTCTGCTCTCTGCAGATGTTCACGTGGTGTGAGCTCTATAAATAGCTTTTAGCTGGGTGTAAAAATGCCTTTGTATTGGCATTCTGTATTTCTTCAGTCACTTAAGCAGTGCCACAGGCTCCTGCCAACAGAGTTCACAGCCTAAGTGATGCCACAGTAACTCCCCTTGTTGTTCCTGGGATGAGAGAGGGGCTGAGATGCTTTGCCTGCCCCTGAGTTAGCTTTGTGGCACTTGTGGCTAAACCAGCCCTAAGCTTCAGCGATTGTCCTGACTAATTTTGTGTCTGCACACTGCAAATAAGTTGCTGCTCAGGGTTTAGTTATGTTACACATCTGAAGTGTAGCCCAAATGTGACCTGAGTGTGCCAGTTCTGAGACTGACTGGGGATGGGGTTGTTTGCCATGGGCAGTGCTAGTAATCAGAGCTTTTGTAAGTTGTGAAAATGCAACTTTTTGTTGCCTTTTCTGCTCTAGTGAGGGGAGAAACAAACACTGAGTAATGAAGGGCAAAGGGCAGAAAGGAGGGAAAGTGGATGATTTGGCATGGGCCTGAGACAGGGGAAAGTCATTCTCCAAAGTGATGTAGAGGGTTTGTGGAAAGGAAAAGTGGAGCATAAAGAGAAAAATGTAATCAAAGCAGAGGAATATAATTTTATTAAGTATTTGTGTCCAGGCTTTGGTTGTCTGAGAGCTGCTCAGATAAAATGGTAATTATAAGAACTGCATGATAATTTAATTGCAGTTAAGCATATGAATAATAATTTGGTTATTTTTACAGAAGAATTCTGGATTTAAGGTGGTGTAAGCATGAAGACAGAGAGTTTAGTAGCCAAAGCTAGTAATAAGGCGAGTGCAATATGTGGTTTGACAAGGTGGAGGGAGCCAGTAGTGGTTTGAGGAGCAGTTACTGCACAGTTTGCAGGGAGGATGCAGCAGGAGGAGTCAGAGTGGAGTTCTGGTGTCCTGCAAGAAAAGTGAAGGCACAGAAACAGATATACTTGTTGGTCAGACAGGAGAAAACTGACATGGTTTGGTGGGAAAACACTCCAAGTTTGCTTGTTCATCACACAACAAGAGATGTCTAAAAGAGAAGCAAATTTGAACAGAATAGGAAGTGGCTGACCTCTCTTGATTGAGGTTTTGATTGAGTAAGGAGACAAAGGGAAAGATTCCTTAAGAGATTTAGCAATCCCTGGGAAAGAAACAGATTCCAGAAGGGATGAAGGATGAAGGAGGAACTCGGAGTGCTAATAGAACCAGGCAAAGAAAGGATTTTGAAAGCACAGGAAGCAAAAACTTGTTGGAAGTCACCAGCCAAGAGAAGGAGGGTGCTAGTGTGTCCCTAGGAACAGAGATTAGGGGCACGGCTGGATCTCAGGGAAAATAGAGTGAAAACCTGGAAAGCATCATTCAAGGTAATCTAGTAAGTAAATATAAAGACATCACTTTCCTGGGGTAGCTACCACTGTAGAAACAGGATCTGGGGAAAGCAATGTTCTGGAATAGTAACTCCAGTTGAAGCAGAATGGTTACTCCAGCACAGATGGTCTGAATGGAGGAGCTGCTCTGGGACAGCTGAGTGATACCAGTATGTGTCCCTGCCCATTGCAGGGGCTTGGAACTACATGGTCTAAGGTCTCTTCCAACCCAACCCATTCCATGATTCTATGTGTTTTGTAGCTGCAGAGTTGGCTAAAACAGCTGTTCCAGGCATTTTCCACCATGCAGAGGAAGCCTATTCCCTATTTTTGAGTTGCTACAGTGGCAGGACTAGTAAAATGTGGTTTTTATCACCTTGCCTCCACACACTTCACTGTGATTCAAAAGGGACTGGTTTATTGGGAAAACAGACACAGAAAAAAAGCTTGGAAAGCATCCCAGTTTTGCCATTTGAGTGCATCTGACTTGTCCTGAAAGACCAGCATTGTCTGTCAGCTCAAACTTCAGAACTTCAGACTTCTCAAAGCATTTGATTCAAGCAGTTTCTCCTTAGAGCAGAGAGAAGGGAAGCCAAGGGGACAAAGGTGTGCCCCAGTCACTTCTGAATGCTGTTAATGGAGTTTAGCCATGATACCTGTGTCCTGGTTTCTGCAGTTCGGCACTGTCAGACTGTGCACCTGGCAGGGTTTGGACTGCAAACAGTGTGCTGGCAAGTTGTGCTGATAACCCCTGGTACCTCTCCCAGGGCTGAGCTAGAGGCCACAGCAGTGGAGCAGGATGGTGCAGTGAGAGGAGAATGAGCTTGTGAGCTGGAGAAAAACAGGAGTTGAATGAACAACTGCAATTTCAGCCAGGCTTGTATTAATTAATCAGTAGCCTATTAGCCACACAAAATGAGCAGCTAGGCAGGAGCTAGAATCCTCAGTGGGTACAGAGTTCTCTGGGATTGCTCCTGCTGCTCATGAGAAGTGAGGAAGAGTTTCTTTCACAGAATTCCTTAGAAGAAAATGGTTCTAATGTTTGAGTTACTAGGCTGTGTATGGTTGGGTTTTTAGACCATTAGACAGGAATGCTTTTGAAGATGATACAGGAAAGAATTCTTCAGGATTGCTTCAGCTTGTTGAGAAGGAATCAAAAGGAAGGTGTTTTCTTTTGGTTTCACTAGCTAAATTTGTCTGTAAGGGGTAAGAGCATCTGATGAGTGTTACTAAGACCCTCAAGAACTAGACGAGTTCAGCCAAGCTGCTAGGCAACACCAGGGTAACATCATGCACTCAGTCAGTACTTAGGAGGTTATTTTTCACTCCTGAGTCCTCGTGTCTCTGTTTAGCCTTTATTCCAAAGGGAGACCTGACCTGCAGCACAGCTTCAGCAGGCAAGGCTGGGAACTGGGGTTCATCATTTTACTGGGCAGTAGGAGTCATTGTCACTACGGACAGTGAGTTTTTCTCATCCTCCAGCTTCAGATAAATTCCTCCTGTTCCACAGATGGCAACTCTCTGTTTGCATCTTCTACTCCACGTGGGTTTGTCCTGTCCCCTTTCCCCATGCACACACCCCTCTGCTGTATGAGAGCTGAGCCTCGTTGGCTCTCCTGTTGTCTGACACATTAGTGCCATCAGATTCAGAATGCCTTTTGCCCAGCCTGTGTTTAACTTGGGGATTGGTGTTTGTTCTGGGTGGTTTTGGTGCTGAGGTAACTGAGAGCTTGCTCATCCTCCCCAAATGCACTTCCATTCAGGCAGGTGATGCTGCCTTTCTCCTCAGCTGTTGGCATTTTGCTGTTCTGAGCTTGCAGATCTGACTTCAACCGTTAGCTGGATTGCAAACATGCTGTAGTGACTTACCTGGCACTGTTTCAGCCCTTTGGTTGTTGATGAAGGTTTCTCTGCTCTTTGTATTCCAGATAGGAGTCCGAAAAGTGTTTCTAAAGTACTGGCAAGCTGACCACCTCAGTGACCTGTGCCTTCAGCTGCAGAAGAAAATCATAACCTGCCAGAAAGGTAACGATTACAGGACAAGGATTCCTGAGCTGTTGCTTTGTACCTGGAGCAGAATATTGCATAGCAGAAGGATTTTCTCCCCCTTGAGTAGGTGCTGTGTTGCACATGTTTCCCTGCAGAGGTATTTCCATCTAACCACTAGCACAGATGTTTTGAGATGAAGATCACATTGGTGTCCTGACAAATTGTTGACTGTACCCAAAGCTTAGGGGATCTCAGATATTTTCTTCTTTAAGTATATTCAGTGACTTTCCAAGGCATTAGCATCACCTTTAACTCCCTGTTGCAAATCAGATACTGTGACAGTGATACAGAACTGCAATATTTTCAGATATATTGACAGTAAATACAAAGCTAATAATTTAACATGCTTAGTTGTCTTTATTTTCCCCTTTTTCTTACAGCTTTTACATTTCACTGCTAGTTTTTGTGTTTGGGCATTTTCCTCTGTTCTTTGCCTTCATTTTTACTGAGGTCACACTGACCTTTGGCAGGTTTTTAGCAGGAGGTACTATCCACTGCCTTCTGGTTTCCTTTGCTCCGTTTCCCATCCAAGTCTTGAGTAACTGCTGAAATGTGAACATTGCTTTCTTTCAAGAAGGTCCCTTGGCACAATGCATTACTTATCTAATTGGCTGGTGTCTGCAGCAATTCCCATTTGCACCTGTTTCAAGGAAACTAAAAAGACAAACTCTTACCTTGGGGTTTTTGGTCAGGTACATAATATTGCAGACTGAAGAAATATAAACCCCTTTCATTTTAACTGTCTATTCTTCACCGTGAGCATGCAATGAACAAGAGGAAACCAAGAGGAAACCTAAAGCAAGTGAAATGAAGGTAGTACCAGTTCATGACTGACTGTGGAGAGTGGCAGGGAGCAGAGCCCACAGTTCAGCTCGGAGTATGACTTGGGCCTGGTTTCTCATTGCCAGTTCCCCTGTTGTCTCTGTGCATCTTGAAAAGCAATAGTGATTTATTCTCACTCCTTGCTCATGCTGACTTGTCAAAGAAAGGAGATACTTGCCTGTCAGAGCCCAGTTTGCAGACAGAGTGCAGCCCTCCCCCAGTGATGCCCATGGCTTGCAGAAGTGCGTGCAGAGACTGCCCAGCCCTGCCTGAAGAGCAAAGATAGGAAGTCTTCTTGGCTCCTCACAGCGTGTTTTTCTTGGTTTCACTTCTAGCCCTCCTGAATTAGGGGAACCTGGAAAGTCGTTTTCACCCAAAGCATGTGTTCAAAGCTTTTTCAAAGGCTCATCTGCATTTTTTTATGGTCTGGGAAACCTGAGAAAACCTTTTGCAGGTAGATACAGTTGTAAACTTGCAGTAACGCCATGCCAAAGAACTCTGGCAGGTTGGGAATAGGATGGGGCACCAGTGGGTTGTCTTTACACAGCCCTGAAATTGGGATCTGTACACAGTGATACTCAGTGAGTCGTGGTGTCAGTCCTGATGCATGGCCACATTCTTCTCCCCTCACCCCTTGCCTCCAGAGGACTTTGGAAGTTAAATCTCTCCTGACAGAGTATTGAATAATAGCCAGACTAGTCAATAATCACAATATAAGAAAGAATTAAAGCTATTGGAAAGGATCTGAAGGAGAGCTATGAAAATGGTGAAGGGTCTCAAGGAGAAGCCACAGGAGAAGTGGCTGAGGCACTTGGGCTGTTCAGCCTGGAGAAGAGGAGACTGAGGACAGAGCTCATGGCTGGATACAACTTCCTCAGGGAAGGAAGTGCAGGGACAGCACTGACCTCTTCTCTCTGGCAACCAGGGACAGGACCCAGGGAATGGGCTGAAGTTGTGTCAGGGGAGGGTTAGGTTGGAGATTAGCAAATGGTTCTTCCCCCAGAGGTGTTTGGGCACTGAACAGCTCCCAGGGCAGTGGGCACAGCCCCAAGGCTGACAGAGCTCCAGAGGTGTTTGGCCAATGCTCTCAGGCACAGGGTGTGATGGTCAGGGATGTCCTGTGCAGGGCCAGGGGTTGGACTTTGATGGTCTCTTTGGGTCCTTCCAGCTCAGGAGATTCTATTATTCCGTGACTCTAATTTCTCTACCAGGCTTCAAAACTAGCTTTATACCTGTATAAGGACTTAACTTTTAAGGGAAAACAGGTTTTGCCCCAAATTCTTATCAACTGTTTTTGCTCAGTCTTACCAGCAATCCCTTCCCCTGAATTTGGGGAAAATACAAAACAAAGCAAACCAGAAAAGTCTTTTTCTGTTGTCCTGAAGTGCAGCTTACACAGGCAGAGAGAGGGGTCAGAGCAAAGTGAGAGCTTGTGTAGGAACACTTCTTGTGTAAAAATGGATCAGTTAGTTTGGAGACTTTGTCATGTTTTTTTCACAGGTGTGAGAACTACATATGGTACATTTTGACCTGAATCACTGTGGAATTTGTTTGTACCTGTAGGAAAGTCAGTCATGCTGAAGTTCTTCCAACAGAGTTCCTGTAGATGAGGAATTAGCTGTGATACATTGCACACACAATGGTTAATACATTTCTCACATAGCCCAGGTCCATGGTCTACTTCAGTTTTGATTATTCTAATCCTTATCTGAGATGAACTGTAAAGACAGATATTTTTCTGCCCTGTGGGTGCTAACATCAATGATTTTAATTTGCATATGAGAGAATTATTTTAGCTCTGCATAAATGAGCAAGTTCCAAAGACAATCTCAGTACCCAGTGCCCATACAGGAGGAGATGAACCCGAGCAGTAAAGGTCTGGGAGATGACAAATCCATTTCACAGCAGTTTTTTAGGTTATAACATTGTGGTTTTTTTCTTTCTGTATTGAACTGAAGGCAAAATCTTTCCAACGTTCTCATGGAGAAGGAACTGTGGAGAAATGTTCATGTTCTAGTGAAAACCTGAGCCCCTCAGTGCATGAAAACATGTGCAGAGAGGATGCCTGTCTGCCAGCCCTGACTGACAGAGCTCTGCAAATGTTTCTTCCAAACACCACAGTTTTGGTGAGGGTGCATAACTCAGAGTATCTGTGCAGTCTCTCAGTGTTGCAGTTAGCTCTACTGGACCTGGCTTTACTGACCCATCCCAGCAGGCTGCTCTGAGCTGCCCACTCAGGCTGCTAACCATCCTGCCAGGGACTGACCTCTGCACTTCTGTTTCCTAACCAGCTTTGGTGGTGGTACAAGTTTTTGGAGGGTCTTTTGTTAAGGCAAAAGCACACATGTAGACACAGAGTCTTGTGAAAATCTTGCCTTAAAATGCAGACCTTTTTCCAAAGTCACCCAGGATTTGATGCTTAACTGTTGGCTGGATGCCCTGCCTGCTCTGCAGCAGGTAGGTTTAGAGAGAATGCCTCAGGGTGAAGTGGTTTTTGGTTACAAGCTCTTCTGAAATGTTCCTGTCTGTGAGCAGTGAACTCTGATGGTGTTCTGTGTATGGATTAGTTCTCTTACAACAGCAGCCTCATGGGTTCAGTCAGTAATATGTATGTCCAATGTGAATACTCATAAAATGGTCAATAACTGCTCTATTCATTTCCTTTTCAAGTAAGTTGGGTAAGTGCATTAATTGTTTCAGGGGTTAAAGGAGTCAAATGTTACGGAATGTGACTAAAGGGGTTGGAAATGGCATGGGTGGTTCTGATTGTCAGTGTAAACCTTCAAGGTTGTCTGTTGTATATTACTTCCAAGTACTTAGACTTGACTGTTCTCAGCCCCAGTGAGTTTTGGGCAGAAGCAGTGTGAGTGTCTCAGCATTAACCTTTCTTTGCCCATCAGCTGTGCACTGAGGAGCTATAAAAAGTCTTATTTTTGCTATTGAAACAGGGACATAGAAGGTGGGAGAGAATACCTTACATTACCCTGTACTTTAGCCGTTTATTTTGTTCAGTAACATTTTATATTCACAGAATACGAATTGTATCTTTGCCTGTTTACATTTTTCCTTTAGATTATTTCAGCTTGACTCTTCATCACTTAATGTTGTTCAGCACTGTTCCTAAGCCTGAAACTTAATTGCACTGTCCCAAAGGCCTAATGCCTTTAGGACTTTTTAATCCTGCAATCTTTATATTAACCTTTGTAGTATTCTCCCCCAAACTCAAAGGTAATCTTAGGCTGTGGCCTGCTGACTTCATTCATGGCAAGCTTCCAGCTGACCAGGATGAGAGGAACCGTGATGAGCAATGGTGAAGTTTGACCTGGTTTTGGTACCTGTAATTGGACGTGCTGAAAACTAACAGTATTTCAGGCCACAGGCAAATAATTCTACAGCAGGTTCTTCCCTGTGAGGTACACAGCAGTGATTCTGGGTCTAGAAAGGAATGTGATCTTGTGGAACTTAACAACCCAACCCACACACACAAACACAGGACCTTCTAAGCCAACACATGCTCAGGGAACATGTTGTGGATGCAGGGATCAAAGTGGTGCCGAATTCATTGGGCCATGGAGGTCCCTGTGCCTTGTGTTGCTGATCAGCTGAGCATTCCGAAGATCCAGGGCACCTGGTGGCATTCAGGTCAGGTGGGATTTGATGTGGTGAATGGACATACTTAGGAAAGTTCTACACAAAGGTATTGCAGGAGATGCACCAAAATCCTTTCCCAGCATGAGGCCGACAAAGAGTGTGAAGAACAGGTCTAACAGATCCCTAAAGCTGATGCAATACAGAGCAAAAAGTTACACTGAAAAGTGATGTGACAGATCCATCTCATAAATTTGCATTAAATTAATCTAATTGTTTTTGCTGAGAGGAAATGAGCAATGAAAGGTCTTTAAGTCAAATGAAAAAACCTTGTGTCAGTCTTGATTTTGATGAGGTTTTAGGTACACTGGAAGACTGGAAGCATTTTTTAAAGCT
>NW_008690858.1:0-1972 GCF_000695815.1 Acanthisitta chloris | reverse complement strand
TCCTGCTGCATTCACGAGTTCATTTACCCAGGCTTTTGTTTTGAAGATGACTCTTTGGCCTTTGGAGTGTGTGCTTTCACCATCCCAGAACACATCTAATTTCAGTTCTAGTGTAGCACAAAACTGTCCAGTGAAAGTGAACACTTCGGGCTGTGAGAGCTCAAACCCATGTACTTAGTGCCACTGCTTTGGTTCAGGCACTGGCAGGAGGAAAGAGTTCCACTTGAGAATGTTATTTATATGCCATCAGATTGCTTTCATTTTGTACAAGACATTGACTGAACTTGGTTTGCTCATGTTTACAGCACCCAGTAATGGTAAGTTGTTCACCAGTTAGTTGTCTTTCACTGGTCCATGTTTTCTCCTTCTGCTATGGTAGTTATAAGAGGATTTCTCGCTCGCCAGCACCTGCTACAGAAGATGAGCATCAAACAGCAAGAGGTTACCTCAATCAAGAGCTTCTTGCAGAACGCTGAGGACATGGGATTGAGAACATATGATGCCTTGGTCATACAAAATGCCTCTGACATTGCTCGGGAGAGCGACCGGCTCCGCAACGAGCTGAACACTGCGTACCACAGGGAGAGGCTGGAGGCCAAGAGCAGGCCAGAAGAAGGCCACAAAAGGTGAGATGAGACATATCTGCTCTGAAGAATGAAGCTGTCTCTTCAGTTCTTGGGATTTCCTTCTCTGCTCAGAACCACAGAAGTGGCTGAGGAATGGCAGGAGGGCTCCCAGGTAGATACTCAGGCCACATCAATGTTAGGTCGTATTTTTTGTGGACATCAGGTAATTAAGTCTAGAAACTTAAGGAAACCACTGTATCCTGTTCAGGGGACACTGAACTTTAGAAGAACTTACTCAAGTCTCTGAGGCACTGATCTTTTACAGAAATGTTTTTGATTCTGTGGCAAATAGATTATAGTTTGATAGTTTAACTTTCATTCAAACAAGCAAAAGAAAAATTCCTCTACCTTAAAATTCCAATGTTGAGAAATTGCCAAGATAATGACAACTAGGAAAGTGTTAAAATGTGATTAAGTTCAGGCTGAGAAATTGATTCCTCATTGAACTAAGTAGAATGGTTGTGAGGATTCTTTTCTCTTATTTAAAAACAGGGACATGGTTTTTGTTTGACTCCCATCAGAGTTTTCAGAGTGCCTACAGATCCAGTGAGTGCTGGAGAGTCTTTCCCCAGGAGCTGAGCTCTGCTCTCAGACAGCTGAGTGGGCAGAGGTAGCCTTGGCAGTTAATGGGCATGTGCCTGTAGCACAAACGTGTCTGTGACTTGCTGGACATACAAATGTTTGTTTTTCCGTAGGAACTTAATTTTCCTGCAGAACAGCTCCCTTTGCTGTCATTGCTTTTGTCAGTGACTTTTATTAAAGTGAAAATGGCAGTGCATCTGCCTAATTAGCTCCAAATATCCCAGTGATTACATGTTGGAGGAAATGCCTTTGTAGGAAAGGCTGTAATTAAACAGTAGAGTGAAAACAAATTATCCACTGAGCACGCTGCTTTCATCCTGGGCTGTCTCGTTTGCTCCGTGGGCAGCTGGCTGTCTCCGGGGCATGGGTTCCAGCCCCCATGGGGATTTGCCAGGCAGAAATACAGTTTGGAACAAGGAATGCTTGGGGATTTGTTTGTAAAATGGTGATACAGACGTGGTCTGTCCAGGGCATCACTGCTCTGAGTGAAAAGGGTTTCGTGCTTTGATTCTTGGAGAAAGGTTAGAAGGATTTTTGTTGACAATTAATTTGTTGGAAGTTGCTGAAACATGATTTCTTAATATATATTGAAATAACAAAGAGGAAGAGGGAAGAAATAGGAAAACTCCCAAATCACAATTGAAACAACTAAACATAACGGAATAATGATTATTATTAAGAGCGATAGGTAATAATTAAGCTTAGCCAGGACGATACGTAGTTGTCTGGGTGGAATTGTTCCAGCAGCCAATGTGGCTGTGGCT
>NW_008690857.1:32983-39833 GCF_000695815.1 Acanthisitta chloris | reverse complement strand
CTGCGTGCGGTTCTGCTGCCCTCAGCGTAACAGGGGCATGGAACTGGTAGAGCAAGTGCAGAGGAGCCCACGAAGTTGCTAAGAGAACTGGAGCACCTCCCCTGTCAGGACAGGCTGAGGAAGTTGGGGCTGTTCAGCCTGGAGAAGAGAAGGTTGCGGGGAGACCTCCTAGCAGCCTTTCAGTATCTGAAGGGACTACAGGGAAGCTGGAGGAGGACTGTTTGTTAGGAACTGCAGTGATAGGACTAGGGACGATGGGTGCAACTTGAAGGAGGGGAAATTTAGGTTAGATATTGAGAAAAAGTTTTTTCCTGTGAGAGTGGTGAGACACTGGCACAGGTTGCCCAGGGAGGCTGCAGATGCCTCAACCCTGGCAGTGTTCAAAGCCAAGTTGGATGAGGCCTTGAGCAACCTGGTCTGGTGGGAGGTGACCCTGCCCGTGGCAGGGGTTGGGACTAGATGCATTGGTAAGGTCCATTCCAACTCCTAAACTTCTATGATTCTGTGATCCCTGTATATATGCTCAGAGATGCTATTGGAGTCTTTGATTTTATGTTTTCAACTGGTTTTGCCCCACAAACAGAAATGAAACATTTGATGTGTTACATTGTCATAATGAATTTAAATGGAACATTTTTGTGATATACACAAAAGACAATGTCAAATTACCCTAGTAGTAGTATTCCTCCTATATGGCAATTTTAAGAATGCAGAATGTGTTTTCTGTTGCTAGAACCCAGATTTGTGCATATAGTGAGAATTTTTGTAGTGCTTTTGTTAATCATAGACTAGAAGACAGGAGGAGAAGGAATAAAACTTCGAATGAGAATCTTCTGTAGTGCTTTTATTAACCACCAACTGGAAGGCAGGAGGAGAAGAAAGATAAAACTTTTTAAGCCACTAAAAGTGTTGCTGGTGCACTGTACACTTCAATGACCTACAAAGTGAGCTGGAGCACTTGCAATAAAAACCTTGTCCTGTTGTAGCTGATGGAATTTGTGTCTGGTTAGTGAAGACCTTGTCCGGAGAAGTCAGTGTAAGTCAGTATAAGAAGTTGTAGAAACACAAAGTAGCACAGTATTGCCTTAAGGTTTTATTTAAACTGGTTTGGCTGAAGGTGCAAAACCTTGAAAAGGTATTCACTCATTGATTTAAATTAATTTTTATCAACTTATTTTAGTAGATATACACTTTCAAACTGATTGGACCCACGTGGGGAGTTAAATATTTTTGATAAGTGGGTTTCATAAAGGTTATAAAAATCCTTTTATGCTGTAGAGGCCTCAGAAACACTTGTTCTGTGAAAACAAGTCTTACATCAGATATCAGAAGTCCTTGAACTCCCTATAAAATGTTAAGTGATGTAAGAGCTTTTGAAACTACTCAGATGCTACATCACCAGAAGGTTTCCTTGGACTGAACATACTGTGAAGACAGGACTTTGTTAGTTTTCACAGGTAAAGCAAATGGTATAATTTGCAGTACTTTACTGCAAGTAAAGTTGGATTACTGTGAAAGAACTGACATAAAAATGGCTTTCAGATGTCATACTGATCTTGAAAAAATTGAAAATGTCTTGAACTTCTGTAATCTGCATTCCTTTGTGGCTTTAGTCCTCCAAGGTATTTAATGTCTGTTGAAATTAATTGTATGTTATACGCTCTCAGCTTTCTGGAAGAAATACCTTCATTTTTTATTTCATCTGTTTGGATCATATTTAAACCTTGCAATGTGCTTTCAATCTTGGTTAAAGACCTTATACATTAACTGCATGCAATTCTATTCCTAAAAGAAATATAAGTTTTATAACTCTTATTTATGAGTGGATTTAGTTTGCAGTGAGAAGCTGCACTAAGGGCTCTACTCAACTTTATCCAGGATAATAAAAACCTACCTCTGCTCTTAAAATAAAAACTGAGAATAAGATGGAAAGGCAACATGAACAAAAATGTGGACTTTCATCCTTGTCCCTGTAGTCAGGTTGGAGAGTATGGTGCCAGAAAGGCTCCGTCTCTCTGGGCCTGTAGCAATCCAAGGTTATCCCTACAGACTTCTGTCCCCAGATAACTCCTTACAGGGATCAAGTCTCTACTTTCTAATTGAATCTCCACTTGTCCCTGCTACTGTGCTTGGTTTTTGTTGCACAGTGCTCGTGGGACTTCCAGATTTCCTCTCAGGCTAAAGTAATCGAGAATGAACTTTAAATCCTAATGGTCATTAAGTCTATGTGGTAGGCCAGAGCTAATTCAAAATAGTCTCCTTGAAACTATTTTACTGTAGATACCTAGTCCGAGCACCAGCTGTTTTTCTCTGAGTCCACACCTGTCAGGTTGCATTGCTTGCTGATGCAACATAGCCTATCTTCACCAAAAGCAGTGCTGTCTTGCAGTCTTCTAGAGACTGATTGTAAAAGATGCAAGAGAGGAGTCTCAATCCAACTGCCACTTCCCCTAGCCACAGATCAGTTCTTAAAACCATCTGGACTGTAGCGCTTAAATCCTGATATCCCCACACTCATTTCTTGTCTTCTTTTTCTTCCCTGCTTTTATGTATTTTCACTTCTTGATGTTAGCTTTCAGCTTAAAAGTCTCTCTCAGCTGACCTTTCAGCAGCACAGCAGTGAGCCTGTGTCCAAAAAGGCAGCTAAAATCAATGTCTAAAACAGCACAGCATTGTTACATTTGCCAAGTCTCACAGTGGCTGATAAGACTGTGCTGAGCCTGTTTTTCTTTAGTGGTCAGGTTGCCAGTAACAATAGGGACCAAACCCAAAAGCTGTATTTGCAATCACTGCTGTTCTTTTCCCTTCTGTTCTATCTCTGTTTGTCATGTTTTCTCTATCAAAAGAAGGCCAGACTCCAATAAGGAGATTCATTAACAACCACAGATTCAGCACCTCCATGCTGGTCTTTTCTTTCCTTCCCATACAGTCATTGCCATATTCTATCCAGGTTTATGAACTGACATCATATGTTGGGTAGAAAGCTCATCCAACTGCCCATTGATGCTCTTTTGTGACAGCTGCAACTCATTCATTCACAGTGCAGCCTGCATCCAGCATTAAAATCCTGGAATTCTTAGCTGGGATGGAATATGCTGCATCTCATTCAGAGTGGAAGAATCCCTGTAGCACTGCGCTGGAGTAGGAGATAAGCTTCCCCTTAGGGCCATGTCCTCAAAGGTCTCAGTGCATTTTGAAATTTAATCTGTCTCAGGTTCCTTGTCCCACAGCTTGCGCTCCATGAAAAAAGAGAAACGAAGAAATGCCTCACAGTTGCATAGAAAGGGTGGCTACAGTACAAGACTTGTGCTCAGAAATTTCTTTCAAACATTTTAACTGACCTCATTTCTCATGTGTGATAAAACCCCACAGTATTTTTAATGATAGGTGTTGCTGTTGTACTTAGAATGAAGAATCAGTACTCAAACTCTCAGGATTTTTTGAAGTTGTATGGTAATAGGTTTGCTTCCATTTCTTTGACCCTCATCTCAAATGGATGTTTGGTCATCAAGAATTAAGGATCTAAATGCCATTGAGGGTCTCAACTTGTGGTTCTATTAGGCTACTTTTGTGGAAGTTGTTTTGAAGAGGGTCACCATTCAATTACCTATAACATTGATCAGCATAAAGGGTTAGCTAAAGTTAACGATAGAGTAGTAAAAGCTCATTTGACTGGAAACGTGAGAAGAATTAAGTTATTACTCTCAGGAAAACATCTAGTTTGAACAAATACAGTATGCTAAGATGAATACTGGCATTGGCCAAAGAAGGTAGGTACTCCTGTCAGTATATCAGGCATCTCTGTATCGCCGGATTTGTAGTTAAGCAAAGTGTACCAAACGCTGAAAATCCACCAGATGGCAGACTAAAGCCTTGATACTGAGAAGTGGCGTCATCCAAGGGAACGATAGTAACTGCACGACCGGCTGAAAATTCAATCTGTGTTATACTATGCAGACTTTACTTTGTTTTGTCAGCAATTAGTAGGTCAGTCGTTAATAGCTAGGAAATTACTTGGAAAAACATTAAAGGAAAGAAATGGGATAAGACAGCAATTATGTTAATTTCTTTCACTTAATAGTTTGTCTTGATTTGTAGTGACATTCATGATATAAGGACAGGGACCTCTTGGAGCAAGTCCAGAGGAGGGCCATGAAGATGATCAGAGGGCTGGAGCACCTCTCCTATGAAGACAGGCTGAGAGAGTTGGGGTTGCTCAGGCTGCACAAGAGAAAGCTCTGGTGAGACCTTATAGCACCTTCCAGTACCTAAAAGGAGCCTACAAGAGCTGGAGAGGGACTTTTTACAAGCATGTGGAGTTATGGGTCAAGGGGAAATGTCTTCAGACTGAAAGAGGGTAGGTTTAGATTAGATATGAGGAAGAAATTCTTTCTTGTTAGGGTGGTGAGGCGCTGGAACAGGTTGCCCAGAGAAGTTGTGAATCTTCCATCCCTGGAAGTGTTCAAGGCCAAGCTGGATGGGACTTTGAGCCATTGAAAGGTGTCCCTGCCCATGGCAGGGGGTTTGGAGCTAGATGATCTTGAAGGTACCTTCCACCCAAACCATTCTATGATTCTATGTCTGGGATGGACATCTCCTAATACTTGGATACTGGCAAGATTTGCCTTTAGCCCTTGATTCTCTAAGTAGGTTATTGCTTGCTGGGAAATGACTGATATGGCTGGTGCTCAATCTCATGGAGGTAGAATATCTTGTCTATAAATATATTGCTGAAAGAACTGTATTCAAGTATCTCCATGGCCTTCCATCTGTGGAAATAAGGGAACCTGATGTAGGTTGGCTGGTGCTGACTGTGGTGCCCCTCTCTGGATTTGCTGGTGCTTGATGGCAGTTTCAATAACAGACATCAGGACCTGTGGAGATCTGTCTATTTGTGTAATGCAGATACTCTCCTCCATGTTTCCAGCCAGTGAGTGAAGTGTGTTCAGATGCTGGCTTAAAATACAGCAAACAATGTGAGAACATGACTTTTCCCATGTATACAAGAGGTGATGTTGCCACAGAAACAAGGGAGGGAAGCAGCCTATGCCAATGTAAAAAACAGTGAGGCTTTTCCAGAACACTGCGAATGCTTCAGATTAATGATGCTAACAAATGAGGTGGATGCACAGGTTGTAAATGGGGTAAATGAGGTGTCTCTTGACAATCTGGCTGTGCTATTTTACAGTTCATACTCTGAGAAACTTCTAGCAACCCTTTACTCCAGTATTTTAAAAATTATCAGGAAAGATAGGAATTAAGGATCTGCAAGGATTTGCCTCCAGAAAAGTCAGCTGCTACTAAATTTAAGAGTAGCAAATGTCTTTTTGTCATCCTGCTTTATGTGTCCTGTACTTCTCACAGATACTACAAAAGACAAAATAATCTTCTGGTTCTACTAGTTCTCTGTCTTTTCAGTGCTCATATCCTGTTATGAAAAGAATTGTGAAGACATAATGAAATGAAGAATATTGAGACATTTAGACCTAAATGCTGACTCAGACATAACTCTAGAGATTATGTCGTTTTTGTGGAGGCACAATGTTTAATTTACAGTGCCATTCCCAAATTTGCACCACTTTTTATTTTTTATTTTTTTTAGATATTTGATACAAAACTGTTAATCCTTTTGCCTGGAGACCAGATCCCATATCTGACGAGTCTGCCATTTAACAGAGGTCCAAAGTAACCATCCTTTTGAAAGAAAGATATTTGATTATATCTGCTGGGCTACTTTCAAAGTAAAGCCCCTGTCCTGCAATCTGTTGTTTGTGAATTTCAAAAGGGTTGACACTTGAGAAATATTAAAAACAAGGATGAGGAATTCAGTTACGTGGAATTTTTTTTCTTTTTATCTACAGACTTTAACAGGTAGATTGTTATTGGCTGTCTTTATGGTAACAAATTAATCAGTTTTCTTTCATCTCTATTTTGTTTTGCAGTTAAAGGTATGTGTTTTTATATTGGTAGACTGAAAAAGTTGCAGCCTTTGCCCCAAAGGTAAAGGAAATAAGAGACAATTTTTTTTGAGGTTCAAAAATGTGATTAGTTTTAGTCTTGTGACTGCATGATTTTGTTTTGGATCAAATATGGACTTGCTTGGATATTATCAAAACAGTTGTTCTTGTATTTCCATCCTACAAGAATGAAAATTAGTACTTCAGATCTGATGGGAATTCTGTTCGCATAACCAAAGAGGCTGACTAAGCATCATAGCATTTGCCTGTTTATCCTGTTTGTTTTCCAGGACCGCTGGGATTCCTTTTCCAAGAATATCCTTTGATAGCTCAAATATAATACTTTTAGTTATTTTAGTTAGTATTTTGTATATAAAAATTGCTTAAATGATGAAGAAATTCTTCCTAAATCTTTGCTAAAAAATAATTGCTTAAAAAAATAATTGCATCAGTTTAAATTATTAGAGATTTATTATTTTTCAGCTGCCCTTCTCAGGTAGTGTATACTACTTCAGAAAATCTGTAATATAAGTGATTTTCTCAGAAGAGCTGAGCCTTTGGCTATCAATAGCAACATTATCTACTTCCAGGAAAATAAATGGTAGTAGTCATTATTTCAAGTAGATACTGAAAAGCATGATGTCACCACTTGCTTTTGGTTGCAGCAGCTCTAGGTGCTGAAGCAAATGCACCTGCAGTAGGTTAGGTCACCTCCAATGTACTGTGCCTGTAGTAGCTCTTACCTTGAAAACTGTGTGAGTGTCACTCACCTCTGAATGATTCAGTGGCAGGTGTTACTTGATGCCTAAGTGGTAACTCCGACTTACAAGGCTTAAGATCAGACCCAGCATAATTTTTAGGGAATTGCCAGGCTGTCCTAGTTTAAAGAGATG
>NW_008690857.1:0-32972 GCF_000695815.1 Acanthisitta chloris | reverse complement strand
GTTCATGGTTTTGTTTGGCATGTCACAATGTTCTCATTGACCTAGTTCAACTGCTTACAATCACGTCCATCCACCCACATGTGAAAATCCCAAGATTTCAGAAGTCATGGTTATAGTAAAGAACCTCAAACCAAGCAACAAAAAAACCCCACCCCAAAACCAAAGGCAGTGATTAACAAAACAAAAGCCCCAAAACAACCAATGACAAAACAACCAAAGCAAAACAGGAACTCTTCTGTGAGAGTCACAATGAAAGTACAATTTGAATGTTCCCTAGACTAGTGAAAATAGAAAAAAATAAATGCAGTGTGGAAAAGATCCTGCTCTCATATCAGATTCACTTTTCACTGCCACAAATCCCTTAAGAGCATGAGAAATTTCTCAAGTGCAGCATTGTCCTTTATGTAAATTTAAATTTGTCATTTATCACAAGATTCTCATAATTATTTATACCATCACCATCTTCCTGGAAGTAAATCATATGGAATAGTCAAATCTCAACATATTTGTTAGCCTTCACTCAGGCACATTTTAACTGAAGCCATCATGCATAATGGATTTCCTCTCCGACTACTTGGTGCATAAATCACTGCCTGTCCTGTGTGCAAGACAGTGCTGGCAGAGCAGGCAGTGTCTGTTGGACCAGAGTAGAAACAAAGAGCACTGCATAGTCCAGGTGATAGTGACCATCAGAGAGGTACTCCAGTGTGGTCTTCATTGTCATATCCATTCCTCAAGGCAAAGGTGTCTGAGAGAAGTGTAGCCCTTGGCTGCCATCATGCGCTGAGCAGCTGGAGAGGAAGTCCCATACGTGTGGTGGAGGGAGGGTATAATGCCTGCCATGCTTTTGTTTGCCATAGAGTTCCATGTAGATCCCATGAGTTGACCTATATTAATGCATATAGTCAGAAATTATTGCTGTAATGTTAAAATGCACAAAAGAGAGGAAATATGAGTGTCATCTTCATAAAACAATAGTAGTCAGGAAAACGGGTGTAGTTATTAGCATTATGTAGATTAATAAAACATTATGATCCAGTGGAGCTGCTTCTGTTCGGGCACTAGAAATCTACAGAGGGATCTGAAGACTTGCAAATACATTGTGAAAGTGCATCTATTCTGTTTATAAAGAATACTCTGCTTTGTCTCTAACTCTTGTTTGTGCATAATGTGGTGGAACTCTTTCCAAGTGTTTGTTGGACCTATTAAAAAATACCAAGTTGACTCTGAGTGGGCAGAGCTCCTCTTTTTCTGTTTCCTTGTGAAAATAAATGTAAAGGGTCTGAAAAATAGAGTATCTTGACTTAAAGTCAGGACTGTGTTTTTACTTTGATTTCAGTAAGTTCTGGATTTGGCCTTTAGAAATGCTTTCTGCCTCTGTTACACAGGTTTAACACAGTAGCCATCCTTGAGCACTCTGGCTAATAGTAACACAGACAGTTGAACCCCACTTAGCCCGTATCATCAATAAATATAGTAAATGAAATATTACTGATATGTTCAATGAGGAATAGACATAAACTGCTGTGCCATATTTGACACAGGAAGACAATAGCACCATGACTGTATAATGGACAGGTTGATAAATTTGGGCTTGTTTGGTCTAGAGGAGAGAAGGCCAACAGGGGAATTAATTGGCTGTCTTCAACAGCCTGATGATTAGCTATGGAGAAGATGGACTCATAGTCTTATTAGCAGTGCACAGTGAAAGAATGAGAGGCAACAGGTGCAAGCTGTAGAAGGGGAAATTCTTTTTATATACAAGGAAAGGACTCTGTGCAGTTAGGGTGATCAAACGCTAGAACAGGTTGCCTGGAGAAGCTGTGGGATCCCTGTTCTTTGAAATACTGAAAAATGCTTTGTACCAGATGGCCTCTGAAGGTCCCATCTGACTTAAATTATTCTATGATTCTAGATTAAATGACAGCTTAATTACAGGATAATAAATACTTGGCAGTGACACAAACAGGGCCATGGCTGTCTTTTAAAACAGAGTTTGTACTAGTAAAAGCTGAGGAAAGCACAACAGATATGACTCTGCCCTGCAGCAGCCCTCAGTCTGTCCTGTGGTCTGAAAAACTCACTGTTTATACATCTACAATGCAGCCATCAGCAGAAGCATTCTAGATACCTCCTGGAGTGCTTAGAAAGTACTTTCTAGTTGCAAGATGAGATAGGGTGGAATAGACATCACTATACTCCTCCTGCTGTAGGAACAAATAGAGGTCATGGCTCCATTGTGTCAATTTTTCATGGACAGAGACTTCTCCAGAGACTGTGGTGGTTGTTAGCTGTACTCCAAATGTGGCCTCACCACTGGTTAGTAGAAGGGAAGGATCACCTCCCTCAGCCTGCTGGAAATACAGTGTCTGATGTCATCAAGGATACCATTTGCATCTAGGACATTTTGCTGGCTCATGATCAACTTAATGTGTCCACCAGGACCACCAGGTCATTTTCTGCCAAGCTGCTTTCCAGCTGGGTGGCCCCCAGCATACACTGGTGGCACATGGGTTTGCTTTTTCACAGATGCATTACTTTGCAATTCTTGTGTTGAACTTCATGAGTTTCCTGTCAGTCCATTTATGCAGACTATCATGGTCCCTCTGGATGGCAGCAGAACCCTTTGGCACATCAGCCACTCCTCCTTTTGTTATCTGCAAACTTGCTGAAGTTGCACTGTGCCCCATCATCCAGATCTTTAATGAAGATGTTAAACAGGATGCCACTCTACAGTCAACAGATGGTAAACAGTAATGCCATTGTGACTGTTATCCATAAAATAGCTACTACCTTTCAGCAAAAAATATGACACTGTGCTTGCTAAATTCTGCAGTGTTCATCTCAACTTGAATTAGGAAATGAATGTCCTAGATGCCGTTATGTGCTTAGTGTTGGCTCACTGACATTTGATGAAT
This sequence comes from Acanthisitta chloris, assembly GCF_000695815.1. Taxonomy (NCBI): domain Eukaryota; kingdom Metazoa; phylum Chordata; class Aves; order Passeriformes; family Acanthisittidae; genus Acanthisitta; species Acanthisitta chloris. The sequence continues at coordinate 30,054 of NW_008690857.1, read as the reverse complement.
TACATTTGTTGTTCTGGTGCTCAGCAGATATTTGAGACTTTGGACCCTTCAGCTTGACTGTATTTCTCTTGACTTCAGATTACTTATCAGTTTGGTAAATAATATCAACCTCACACAGATTTTATAAGCCTTAATTCAAGCTTGTTAAATACTTTCACATTATGAGATAAAATATGCTTTTCAACTTATTATTTTATTATTTTCCCATGGTGTTATTTCAGCCACTGAACCAATAACATGCCATCTATATCAGATTCTTTAAATGGAATTTAAACTCCATCTTTCAATGTTCCTCATATGAAAGCAATGATTTTCCATAGTCATGACTTCCTTTGCAGCTTTTTTAGGTGATTACATATGTACTCATTGATGAGAGAAGGTGAACTACAGCTGCACTGTTACTATTAAAGAAAGGTAATTTATCTCACTATAAAAAGACCATATGGGTAACCAAAATAGTCATACTTTGCCATGTCACAGTACTTGTACTGCTTTTAAGTCTACACAGTGAGGTATTTTCTTTCCAGTAGTCCAGACCATGGGACACAATTGCACGGAGGTAAAGACAACCTGACTTGAAAAACTGCCACCTGAAGTAATTGTGAGGATTCACCCTGTTGTCAGCATACAAAGAATCAGATAGTACCACAGCTACAAAAGGACACAGAATTTTGTGGAAAACTAGCTTGTCACTACAACAATGCAGAAAAAATTATCTCCAATTTCTTTTTAGCTTGCAAGGTTAATGTCAAGAATGTAGCCTTTGCACACTAAGTTGCTTTCCATGAACAACAACTTTATAGAGAGCTTCAGGTTAGTAATGGTGTAGCTCCCTTTATTGCAATAAATTATCAAAATCCAAAATATTTTCTTCCATGTAAAGTATTTTTAAATTATTTTATTGACTTCTAGCACAGGTAGAAGAACCACCTATTTGTAAATTTTAAAGTCATTTTAGTAGAGGATGGTTTTCAGTGCAATATAATCTCAAGTGATTTGATCACTGTGGTGGCTTATCATCATTCCTCCATACTCTAATAAAGACAGGAGTACAAAAACATTGGACTTGGGCATTTACAATTGTTTTAGGAAATAGTAGGAGGGAACAGCCTCAAAAACACACTTGCCTAAGTTATTTATGCTTTCAGTTGCAGCTTGTACACCTCACTAGTTAATTTTATGCATGCATGTAGGTTTGGAGGGTTTTGAAAGGGGTCTCACTGTTGGCCAGTCAAAACTGATTCTTCTCCCATGTCTGCTTTTAGCCTTGCTACCTTAAAGAGAATGGATTTTCAGACAGGATAAGAAATAGGGGATAAATCTGAGTGTTTTGGTTTAAATATTTGCTTCTGAGAGTGAAAATATGTTTGCTAAGTCTGAAATTTAATTTTTAACTATTATGGGTGTCCTGTCAGCCCCCCTCCTTTTTTTTTTACTGGAGTGGTTATGATAAGGGGAAAGGATCAGTGATGTTCTACATGTTTGTGATGCCTGGATATACCAGTGTAGGAACTGTTAGGCTACACTGTGTTAGTGAAACAAAGGTCTTGAACTGACTTGTACAAAAATAATCAGGTCCTGTGAAAGAAGGAATGAGCTGAAATATAGGTTCCAATCCAGAAACTCCATTTTAATCCTAGGACAAAACTGAGTGTGAGGGTTTCTGTGCTGCCTGAAGCTCAGTATGATGCACTGGGCTGACCTGCCCCACTTCAAATGGCTCCAGCTACAGCTTCATCCTAAACATTAGAAGGAGCCATCCTCTAAGCAGAACAGGTCTTGAGGGCTCTCATCTATGTGATGTGATGAGAATACCTATAAAAACACATGAGTAGTATCAACTGTCTTCTGTGCTCTTGTTTTTCAAATGCAGGTCGAAGACAAGCCCTTATTTTATGTAGTGATGAGGAGAATGAACTGGAAAGTGTCTTTGATTCCCTTCCCAGCTGGAGGAGATGCAAACCTGCAGTATCAGGGAGTGCTTTAACAAACCTAGCTGTACAGCTGAGGGAGGAAAAAAGATTGGGTTAAACCAGCTGTCCTGCAATGCTGGAGAGGGAGGTGGCACTTGGTGATGCTGATTTGTTTCAGTAGTCTGCTTCTGTCTTCGGGTTTCCATAGGCCGTGATTGAGGAAAGAACCCCTAACACCCAAACCTGAAAGAAACAGTGCAACAGGCTGACAGCAAAATTCAGGGCTTGTAGCTGACTGTCCTAGTTAGTAGTTCCCAGAGTGGTGCTGCTTTGTGTGCTCCTCTGTGCAGTAAATCATGCATGCTTCATTCCAACAGAAGAGGGCCTCCCAGGGTAACCTTTAGTGAAACATTTGGTGAACACTCCTGAGAAATGAGTGGGAGCTTGGATGCTTTCAGGCTGAGCAAAACAGGCTCTTGCTGTCCAGGTGTGGTTCAAGAGTTACAATCCTGAAGTCCTCTTGAGGCAACCTGAGTTTTTAAGTGCCCAGTTCCTTTGCAGTTGCCCGATTTAAGGTAAAGATTCAGAGCTCTGAATTAGAAGAAATATTTCCTCTGGAGGGGCACCCCTTTCTCCCTGACTAGCCAAATATCTAAAGAAACTTTGGATATTCCACTCTGAGAGCAAGGCAAATAAGGTATCAGGCCTGCAAGCCCTTGCTTGCAGCTTCTCAAAGTGCTTGTCAGAATCCAATGCCTTTTAACACTGTACTGGACTCATCAGTGGGATTTAACTTTACATGGTCTTAAATTGTGCTGAGCCTCAGTTTGAATCCATGTTGTGCCATCTCCATTGGAGGGTTGCTAAGAAAATCTAGACCTGTTATCAAACTGGGATTCACTAGCACATCCAGTCTCAAGCCGAACTCTAGAGGAGTGGTGTGAGGACATTGTATGCTTTAGTGTGCTCCCAGCTTCTTGACGGCCAGATGAGCCAGGTGTGGTGCAGCCCAGCTCACTCACAGGCAGCCCAGGGGCAGCTCCTCCAAAGCAGCATGGCAGCAGGCAGGCTGGCAGCTGGTGGGAGCTATGAGCTCTGAAGGCAACAGGGTTCAGCACACTTAAACCCACACTCAGGCCTGCTCCTAATCTCTTGCTGATGAGCTATCCAAATAGTTAAGTAACTATTAAGCAACTCTAAGCTCTTAGTGAGTAGTGTCTGCTTCTGCAGTCACTCCTTGTGCAATTGGTGTGGCAGTTCATGTGACACATGAGGTTGTCATCTGGAAAAATACATGTCTATTTTTTTATTCTGCTTTCATTTTCTTCATTCTGTGTTACAGAGCAGAAGGCCAGATGTCCACATTAGTGTTGCACATCTTTGGACCATCTCCACAGGTGCTTGCTGATGAGGGGAACTGAACAGCTCTCCCTGGAAGCCTCCTCTCTGTTGGGCTGTGTGCATCCTGACAAAGAGGACAACTTGGGGTGTCTTTGTCTTCCTCATTTTTTACTAATTTTCAACTCAGCAGAGAACTATGGACACACTTAAGAGGAAAAGGTCTCCTGTAATTTTTCACCCCAATGAACCTATTCTAATGTACAGTATAATTTTCCTGGCAAGTCACTGCTATTTTATCCTTAGGGGGTATTTATTTATTTCTCTTTACTGGACATGAATATTTGTAATTATGACTAAGTGGATGCATTATTTTGGATGAGCTGTCTTGTGCAGGTTTAGAGACTGAGAATAATTAAAATTCTTGGCTGTCGCAGAGTTCTGGTAGGAAATATTGCATATGTTTATATGGAAAAAGATTTATAAAGAGAGCATGAGGCTGCCAAGTTATGAAACTTTATTTGGAAATAAAGGTTCAACTTAAGTGTTCTTAAGACAGTAGTGTAAACATTGGAAATGTAAATACCAAAGATATGAGTGTCATCAAAGATAGAGATTTAAAATGAAATTCTTAATTCCAAATAAATGTGCTGTTTTGACAGAACCTCTTCTCTTTGTCAGTAAGCTGGTGGGCATCTGTTATGTTTCCATTCCTTGACAGAACCAATGAATATCCTGGAAGCCCCCAGAATGTGTACATTTATTTGAAATCAAAAGTAAATCCTTCCAAACAAACCTTCAATGTTCAAGCATGAACAACTTTTTTTGGGTTAGGAGTAGTGTATTTGAGGGAGCCATTAAAAAGACTCATCTTAAAGACTTGCAAGTGTTGCGGACTATAAATGTAGGTGTCGTGAGGGGTGAAGGACTTTGCAGTCTACCTCAGAGGACTGTGGAGGCAAGGCAGCTGTGATTGCACTGGCTGATTTAAATGGGCATTTTTCACTATTGGATGCTAATGGGACGGTGGGGAGAAGGCAGTAGAAATCTATTTGTCCCTTTTTATTTTTTCTTCAGTAAATCTGTACTTATAAAATTTATTTATTCTCATTGATCACTTCTGTACTTGCACATCCAGTTGCTATTTTTGCAGTGTTCAGGGCATTGCAGATTAAGGCCTTCATTCTCACACTGACACCACTGCAAATCAAGAATAGATACTAGTCATTGGACTCATCTCAGTGTTAGGCTGCCATTCACAAAAGAATCCTTGTTTGAGACAGTTGTCCAGGTTTAGCTTTAAACAGAAGTCTTAGTCCCATTGCTGTCAGTGAAAGCAGATTCTTAAGCACATCTTCATATATAGTCCACAAAAGAGTCATTAATTTAGTATTTGAGAAGCTGAGCCCCAAGGTATGTGTATATACTACCTGAACATGAGCATTTAATTTTAAATATTGTTAATTATCCTTTATGTGTGTGGGATTTTCAAACCAAATATTAAATATCTGGAATATGCTATACAGCACAAGGGAATCCCAAACATGTGACATAAAAGAATAAATTGAACACAAAAGAAATTTGTTTCTATGAAAATGAAGAATTTAAAGATACAGTGAACAAACCTTGTGGGTTTTTTTGGTTTGGTTTGGTTTGGTTTGTTTTTTTTTTGGTTTGGATAGTTTTTTAGTGCTGTTACAGGTATGACATGCCAATACATCATTAAACCCTTAAACACTTTTTCTCAGATTTCTTTTTCCCCCCAGATTTTCCGGTCTTGCAATAGGGATGCAATTGGCACCTTTGTGCCTATACAAGTTGTGACCGGAGCCATAGGATTACCACAGAGTTAAGACTGTTGCAACACTTTCTTGAATGGCAAATTGCAACAAATTAGTATTTATATATCCTTGAAGCTGTTTTGCTGGATGCTCGTTCTGGCTCCATTACTTGCCAAGAGGCTGTTATGACTCAAGTCCACAGCATAGACTCTGAAAAAGCTAACATATATCCTAAGAGGAGGGAATAAAGATCATTCCCTCTTGAGCAATCCATTTAATGTAAGGCAAGCATCTTGCTTTTGACAGATGGGAATGTAATCTCTGCGTAGTCTTTCAGCTTTGTTTGACAGCTGGCTTTGAAAGCAAGAGAGTGCAGAGCTCTGTCTCTGCCGAGATAGGCATGAATTTGAGGCAGTAGAGGTGCCTTACTGTACATGATCTGCAATGTGCAGAAGCAGTGTATTTGTATGTGTGTGGTTCTGTGTTTAGGTTTGACAGCTCTACCTCCCTGCATGGCAAGGTAGCTCAGGTCAGGAGTGCCTCATTAATACAAGTACACCCTTAATGGTTCTGCATCTGAGGATTATGAGGGTTCTGCAGAATTTCTTATGGTGTAGTGTAAAGCTTTTAAGATCCTAGATGTGTAGGCATGAGTGTTAAACTTGCCAGCCTGTAACAAATTCACAGAAAAGATCTGTCTATCTGTTGATGGAAATCAGGGAAGGAGACTGATTCTAAAACATAAAAAAAATTCCTTATTTTCCTCATTACTCCTAGGGGTAAAATAGCCGGTTTGTCTGAGAAGAAAGTGGGAAGAGAAAGCTGAAGGAATATGAAATTTTATTTAATTTTAAAATCCTTATAGGATAAAGATTAGTTATAAACCATTAAGGAGAGAGGAGATGAGAACTCTTAGCCTGATGACGGTCAGTCCAATGTAACTTTGGCAAGGTAGGGATGAATGGGATAAGAAGTTAAAGATACTGGCATAATTCTTATACACAGGAGAAAAAGAAGAATTTTACATAGGAAAATTGTGAAGGGTTTAGGAAAGAAGTTTTATATATATATATAATGTCTGGAAATCTGCCCCACAGTGAGGGAATATAGGAAGCTCACCCAAGAGAAGCCTAAGACGTGACTTCATCCCAGTATCTCCCAGGTGTCTTAATTTAGCAAATAATAGCTTAGTGATACACACTGCCTGGGAAATCTGCATAGAAACAAGTCACTTGAAAGAGGGAAAGTTTGTGCTCATTGGAATAAATTGCATCTTTTGAAGTCTTTAAATAAAGATAGTTGTAATTCTAAAAATATATGTTGATTCCAAGGATGTTATGCATAAATGACTTGTCAGATGAAATATTGTATCTTGTGCTGTACAGAAGGAAAAAAAAAGGTTGATCCTAAGTTTCTTTCTAGTCTTACAATCCATTCAGGCATTTCTTTATGTTTGAATGTCGTAATTTACAAACTCAACAGTTTTATTCATGTTTTTATACATTATTCTTAGCAAGCATAAAATAGATGCAAAACAATCCATTGCATAAATAAGGTCATACAGAATCTTATGTCTTTTGTAGCAGAACTCTTGGACCATGTCAAGATCTCTGCTGCTGCCACTGTAGAGTGGGTATAAATATTAACCTACTGTCCTTTATGTGCAATAGTTACCAAAGGGGCTCTGACACATATACTTTTCCAGGGTGCTACACTTTTCATAAACAGCCCTCAGAAAAATATTAGCTGTCAGCATTCCTGAAGTTTATTCCTGGATTTAGGGGTAAGACAGCAATGATATCAGTAAGTGCAGCAAACCACAGGAATTTAATACTGTCAGTCTGCATGTTTGGACTTCATGGTTTAGATTTAATTTGCCTTGTTTTCAAACTCACTATAAAATAAAGGCTTTCTCTGGGCAAGGAAAGCAAGAATTGATTCAATACGAAACACTTTAAAGGATACAGCTGTATTTTAAGAGAAGCGAAAAGGGCATAAGAGATAAGAGATAAGACATGACATCCTAGCTTGAACTGGCACAAAGTGGGAGGCAGAGAAAACAGGGTTCACATAATGATGTGGGAGAGGAGCTGAACAAGTTTGTGGTCCTGGTAACATAATATGATTTGTCTCACACTAGCTATTAGTAATGGGATGCAAGAAAGAGGGCAGGAAATCCTAATGGTTCTTAGCTCCTTTTAAATCTATGTCTGCTTTTATAAGGGTACAGAGAGCAGTTGTTTTGACTCATATACCTGGTTTATATCACTGGAATTATATGCAGCATTTTAGTGACACTTTACAAGTCAAAGTTTTTTTCAGTTGTGCTTATGGTCCCTCTTCCTTCCTGCCTTCCTATTGTGTTCCCATTGCACATTATGCTGGTTCATCAGAACAAGTATTTTCACAGATGCAGAGTTATTTTTAATTAGTGTACCTGCTCAGCCTGTTCAAAATACCATAACTCCATATATTTTTAGAAAGACATATTTTGCAGTTTATGACAGGATTGTAAATGAATTTCAGTGATCTTTGAGAAAAGAAACCCCAAACCTTCTAATGATTATGAAGCAAAATTACACTGATGTGGAAGTCACTAAAGCAGCCTGCTCTGACTCTGTGGTTAAAGGATGTAAGAGTTTCTTTATGCCAAATGTAAGGAGAAAAAAAACCCCAAACCTGTACTTCTGTATATGCTCAGAGCTCATTTGAGGGAACCAGAGAGCAATTGTGAGGGTGCTCTGAACAACTTATTGTTAGCTCTCTGGCAGAAGTAGGTGTGCCTATGCTGTGTCTTTGATGTTTCTTTGACTAATTTGATGAGAGGTGTCAAGTGAGACCTTGGTGCAACCTTCTGGACTTCTTGCTCCAAGTCAAATCTGCTTCTTTCTGAAGCAGAACAACACGTTCATAGCCAAACAAGTCTCTCCAGGCACACATCTTCTGCTTAAATTCCAGTTACTAATTCATATCACCCAACTCCACCTTTTCCTTCAGAACACCCAATGGCATTTTGATGATTTTATAATTAGGGGGGGAAAAGGCCTTCCTGAGCAAGCTTTCCAAGGTCATTTAGAGTTCCTCAGACTGATGATATTAAACTAGGATGGCTTTAGCATCTTCAATCAAATTATGTTTTATAAAAAATATTCTGCTTTTTTTTTTTTTCCTTTTTTTTTTTGGTTTTCCTTTTCCCCTGGAGACTGTGAGTCTGTCTGGCTAAGCCTTGTACAAGTTCTAAAAATATTCTTCAAAATCTGTCTCCAGATGCATGTACAACAGCTTTGTGGGACTTGGAGGTTTATAGTGGAGCTAAAGATGTCACACTGATACAGAAAAGGAAAGCTAGCTAGAATCATTTTAGGCAGGAAGATTATGCAGTGGTATCCATACTGATATGGTAGTCTAATACCAGTCTGCTTTTAGATATTTCTATGCTTTTAATTATAGAAGGCTCCTTTTGACTCCTTAAACTGCCTGGAACTTGGATCTGAAAGGATTAAAAATGGTTAAAACCATTATACTCTCTTTTTTGCTCTATTTTCAAAATACACTCAGGGAAAATTTTGGAATAAGCATGACTGTTTGTGATTATTGCTTACTGCATATCAGTTTCCTATTGAATGTGGCCTGCTCCACTGTTCTTCATACCTCTCCAGACACTCTGAAGGGAAATATATATTGAAGATTGTGCAAGACAAAGATTTAAAACACATTACATGCCCTTTTCTGCACACTTTGCTATAAGAACTGTTGATTGTTGTAAATTCTAAACGTGTGTGTTTCTCGTCAGCTGAGTTTCAATGAAATGCCAAGTATAGCCTAAAATATAGCCTAATATATTAAAACATGCATTAAGGACTTACCAGCTAGGTCCTATTCACAAGGTTCAGTAAGTAAGTCCCTTCAGGATGAGTGTTGTTTGCACTAGTAAATAATAGCTGAATATCTCTGAGAGAATCTGAGCCAGCATCTGCTTTTGCAGCAGCATGAATCAGACATAACTGCATCAACACCAATACATGCTTCATCCTATTTAGGTTAAAATGGACTTTGGTGCCCAGTCTTCAAGCTGTTGTCGTATATACATTGGATGGTCACATTCTGAAGACTGAAGGCTTTTTTTTTTCATGCAGTTGGATAAGTGGAATGAATGTCCTTTCAACTGTACCAATAATGAAAACATGCAGAAAATATTTCCATTACAGTTGAACTCTGTATGCAGCTATGGAACAAAACATTAAACAAAGTGAAACTTTTCCTAGAATTCCCCTACCACATCCATATATTATGGTAATTTACTTTGAATTTAAGGATTCTGATCCTCTTTGTATGTCTCCAGGTAGGAGCAATTTTCTTTGTCACATTTTCTCCCAAGTCTTTTGCATTCCAGCTTTGTGTTTTCAAGGCTTTTATGCAGTGACCAGCCAGGTTTTTTTCTGCATTCTACAGGCTTGGCACCAAAAGAAGAAAAAAACCCCAACCAATTGAATCTGGGACCCAGATCTCTTCTGTCTCCTTCCAGTACGTCCTGAAACACAGAAGAAGTGATGTGGCTGTATTTCATAAGTTACTGTAGGGCTTCACACATTGTAAGCTCGAAGAATGTATCCTCCTTTCCTTTCCAAAGCATGAGAAAGTGGCTGTTGCACTTCACTTATGAGTTGGATATAGAAAAATCACCTGTTTCTCTGCATTACCACACACTCTCAGTACTATGCCAGGAAATCGAAGTGTTTGTGGTAAATAACTGGGTGATATTATGATCTGTTCTTTCATGTCATTCCTTATATTCTGAACTGCAACTCCAAACCACTCTAGGATCTGAAGCTACCATTCCTAGTCCTGAGGTGATGCAAGAATGACCATATGAACCGCGATTTTACAGTTATCCTACAGAGCTAGTTATGGACCTCAACCAGGTAGTTCCAAGGTGGAATTTTTAGCCATCTGTTAGTTTACTTTTGCTTTTCTTTGATAAGACCCTTTTATGTGCTTTTTACTGATGCAATGGAGAAAGGAATCTTAGAGAACCACCTCTTCTGGTTGTATGTTGTGTGGATTTTTCAACATGTGTGAATCTCTGCAGCCCATTTAGACAGTGGTCTTGCCTTGACAAGTTGTGTCCAGAGCTGCAGCAAAAGTGCTCACATAAGGGGTACATAGTGGGAACAGATATATGCTGTGTTTCCTGCTGCTGAGGAAGAGGACTATCAAACTGAAGAGACAATGACACCTATAAAGACTCCAAACAACCTAGAATGTAGTAGGGAAGACAGACTAAAGACTGGTAGTACCAGGGAAGGAGACCATCTCCTTGAGCAGAGATGCCTTAACATCTAGTTATTTTGCTATGTCAGTATCTATATTCTTTATGAACCGGAACAGTCTCATTAGCAATTTCTAATGTATGTAAAAAATATTACTATATCAGGGCCTTTGAGATGATTCAAAAGCCCTTTGGGACAGTAGGTAATGAAAAGAAGCCTTTGTTTTTTGACTCACAAGCTTAGCCATCCTTATAATTTGCATGAAGTTTAAGTAAGAGACTTATTACAGTGAAGATGTTTTCCATGTTGTAATTAGATTGGAAACTCCCTTACAGACTTAAAAAATTCTAAAATACTTGAATTAATTATTTTATACCATATAGCTCCACAAAAGAGTTTAATGTAATTTATAGAGGGTTTTATGGCATGGTTTGAACAGTAATAAGATTCTATTCACTCCTGTCTGGGATAATGGGTATTAATCATCAAATGTTGCCAGTCATCAGTAATGCTCACATCTCAAACTCATGTTGAAGACTTGGACTTCACAGCACACTCACAGACTCACTATGTAACATGAATGATTTTATATTAATATTTTATATGAATGTTATGCTGTATATGCTCTGTTACAGATTGCATCTTCCATTTTTCATGGGTATACAAGCCAGTAGGTCCTACAATAAAGCATTAGCATACTTCAGACTCTGCTGTGGGTGTGAAGAATTGCCAGTATGTCCTGACCTTGACCATGCCTCTGTTCAGCCTTCATTTTTCCCCTTGCTGAGCTCGCTTCTGCACTTCAGGAACTTTTGAACATGTTATGCAAAACTGCAAGCACGACAGTTCAGCTTTGCAAGATCTTTCTAATAAGAAAAAAACCCAAAAAATCTTTCTTAAATCTCTGGTTTAGATTTCATTTTATTTGTCATCTTTTATGAACAAATTACGAAATATACTTCATTCACAAATTGGAAATATTTACAATTTCTTTACAACAAGGCATTGTTGAGGTTTTGATTTATGGCATTCTTAGAGCATTCTGTCTTTCAAAACAAAGACATTGGTGTTGTTTTCAGCACACTGTTCATTTACACTCTGGATGGGAAATGGGAGCCTTTTGGAAGAGTAATTTCTACTCTCTTTTGATACCATCTGCTGGGAAAACTGAGTCTGGATGCATTTGAAATGTGGGGAGCAGGACTGTGCAGACGTGTTGCTGGTACCATGCCACATAATCTGAAGCCATCATATTGCACCAGATGCTGCTAAGTGGAGAGGAGAAAAGGATTCCCCTGAGCCATTCTTCCTCTGCCCTATCCTGTGAGCAGGCTAAATGTGGTCCAGTTTGATTTTTTTTCATCTTGTTTTTGAGTCTTCATGAGAATAAGAGTCTTGAGAAGTCTGTTTCAAATACTATCACAGTTCTGAAAAGTTATTCAGACAAAAAAAATAAACAAATGAAAGAGAGTAGCCAGGAAGTGAATAAATATTGTATATCCGCAAAATGTTTAGAAGACAAATTTTGAACATGGTTCTAAAAGGGAATTGCAACTGTGCTGGTCTGCAGTTGTGACGTTTCAGCCATAAAAGCTAAGATAGTTCCATTTTCTCAATTTCTTGGAGTTTATTTTTTTCCTGAAGAAAATTCTAAAACCACTTCTTTCCATGGAACTTTTAAAAATCTCTTAATATACACTTCCATTATAAATCAGATGTGGGCCACCATTGCTTAGGTTGTCTGTCATTTCCTGGAACAAGAATAGAAAGCACGAATTAAAATTAGAATTATTTTATGGTGTTCGAAATTCAGTTAGCTAAGATTGTAATAAAAATTGAACAAACCCTGAGTTTCAATCGCTCAGAAAGACTTTACATTTTTTATTTGGATTGATGAATCTCATTGTAAAAACACCAAACAAACACACATTTCTTCCTATATAAATTAAGTACATTTGAAAGCTAATAAAGTCATTGATAGGGATTGAGTTGGACATTACACTCAGACCACATATACAGCATTGATGGCATCCATGCAAGTTTTGTGACGTTGTCCTTTGAAATTGCATCAACTCAAGCTTGTGTGCTAATCTACAAAAGAGCAAAATGGTAGTTAAGTCTTTGTTTTCATTCAAACCTTTTTCTGTGCTGGCGTGTTACGAACAGATGCCATTCAATGCTTGCTGAGATAGACATGTGGAAAGTAGCTATAGATCCAAACAGGATCTAAGGGTTTTAACTGCTTGCCTTGGGATGGAACTGCTTTTGGTTTTTCCTTAATGTGCCAGTCTACAATTTTTAGCAGTTCAGCAATTGCTACTCAAGTGGCAGCTGAGTCATCCCAGAGTAAGCTGACCTGCTCATGAGTCAGAATCCTAAAGCACCTAAACCAAGATTTGTTTGGAGTTAGATCTTCTAATTCTCAAATTGCAATCCAAACAATACTCACTTATCAGCTGTCTAAGCATAGAGATGGCTACGTTAATTAAGCAGTTCCCTGACCTTCGAGGCTGCAAAGCCACGTAGAGTTTATGGTCAGAACTGCCTTATTCTTGGAAGTCCTAAGTGTATTTCATACCAAATTGGATCTGGATGAAGAAATAAGTGATCTGCTGCTTATATCCAATGACAGAAAACATCCAACTATGCCAAGAGGAATGGGCACACATAAAAAGACTGTATTTTTAAAATTCAGGCAGATGAGGTGCAGGTGCCACTGTTGGACTAGTTCTGAAATATTTGCATGGGGACCAGAAGCTCTTCTCTGCATGGAAAGATTAAATTCACCACTTCTTCCTCCTAGGTACACTGGAGAAAATGTGGAATAACAGGGATTTGTTTGTCACCCTTCCTGTGGAAGTTTCTATGAAAAAAAAGTGATGCAAATGCATTGGGCTAGAGAGAAAAAGAGAAAAAAAAAAAAAGGAGAGAGAGAGACAGAAAGAGCAAACCTGAGTCTATAGCACAGTCGCTGAGTTCCTTGGTAAAGTGAAGAAAATTATGCAACCTGGTCTTTATTCCCAGTCTTACTCTTTCTCTCTCTTCTTTTAATCCATGATATTTGGGAGGCAGAGACCAGAACTCAGAGTTTAGCATAAAGCAGAAGCACTGATGCTTCCTCTCTCAGGTGTTATGAGCTACATTTTAAAGTAAAACACAAGGCTTAATTGTTCCCAGCACATTTTTTTGAAAGAAATCATGTCCTATTCCTCTCTACAAGGTAAGTTTAGGGCCAGCAAACCAAATATCCTTACCAGTTAATACTCATGAGTCAAATGTAAGCTTCAGAGAAAATAAGGTGTGTAAATTTACTGAATTTTGAGTACTTTATACCACTTAGCTCTCCATTTCCAGATGATGGTGTTGGATGTTCTTTTATGGTGCCTTATTCTCCTCATATAGTGAAGGGGAACAGGCATGCCTAATACTGGACTCTGGACCCCAGTTTTGGAGTTGTCTGGCCTGAAAAAAGTCACTATGTTTTGCTTATTTGTAGGTGCTTAAAGCCTTTGTTGGATCTGCACTGAAGATACCTGTCAGCTGGGAAAGGGACGAAGAATACAAAATCTGTTTAATAGTAAGTGTTAGTCAGCGACATTTTGATAGCAATGATTTGTCAGAAGGCTACTCATGTTTGAGTGTAAGTTTCCTTTTGTCATCTTTAGCACATGAATCCTCTGCAGACATCAGCTATTAGAATATCATGATAATTTCAGAAAATATTGAAACCCATTTATTTTCCCCAATATTTCTATTTTTTAGAAAAGACAAGTAGTAATAATATTTTTTTTAAACTTGCTGAATTCAAGGAATGAAGAAGCACACAGATTAGAAGCAGAGTGAATCAATGGTGGCTACATCCAAATAAGAGTATTTGGATGCCTATAACTAGGGTGAATATTTTAAATACTCAACTTACTTCCAGATTGCAGCGTTCACCACGTGGAGTTATGTCACTACCTGGAAGCACCGTTCCTGGCTTAGAGTGACATCACAGAATCAGCCAACTTTGATTAGCTGAAACTATGACTTCCTCTTAGAGGTGGCCCTTCCTGAAGTGACATAACAACATGGTAGCTCCCTAGTGTTCAGCGTACCTTGGAGGTAACTCTGGTGTCGGGGGAATCACCGGGCAGCTGGGCAGGTCGGCTATTTCAATACCCCTCAATCTCTAATATAAATATAACAATTATACAATAAATATAGCACAAACAAATGCACATGCAGTACATGTCTATATTACTGTATATCAGTATAAATATACAAAATAGTCTTATATATAAACCACTTTAAAGCTATTTTCTAAATCATACCCTAATTTAATGTAAGTTTTTAAGTAGCCTTCATTATTTTTAGGGGCATGCTGTGAGCTAATGTACTCAACCCTGTTGGCAGCAGGCAGTCCACAGATCTAAGAAGTCCCAGATCAGGCCATCTGAGCATGCATACTTGATTCTACAGCAGACATGCAGGAAGTCCACCACTGGTGGAGTGCATCCCACATCTGCTGAGCGTGCGTAATAGGGCTGTTCTGCACGTGCATCATGGCCCTTCACCCAGCATAACTGAGCACCTGACAGTCCTCACTGCTAGGTGTCAAAAGGCTCGGTAGGTCAACAGGCCAGGAGGGTAGGCAGGAGGCTACTGCTACACACAGTGATCTTCAGCCCAAATTGATAGTGTTGGCAGGTGTTTGCATTTTGAAAGTTTTTTTCTTCCCAGGTCATTTATTTTTCCTTTCCCTCTCTTCTCTCATCTTTGTCCTTGTTGAGACAAGAGCCTCTTTGAAAGTTAAGATCTAGCCTGCCATCTGCAAGACCATGATTATACTTGCCTACATAGCTCATCAGAATTCTGTTTAATTTTAAAATGAGATGAAGAAATGTATCTCTTCTCTTATCACCCTGCTTTATGTTACTGTTGTAACCTTTACTATTTAACTTTTAAAAACACATTTAAAACATCATCTAAGGTGAATTCAGTCTATATTTCTACTTGGAGTCCCATCACAATTGAGAAACCAAGGAATAGTGACAAGCAATTTTTACTTAATGGACAATTAACTAGTATATCATGTTTTGTCAGGGAATCTGAAAACATTCTACAGTGTGAGTGAACTAATCCTCACCCTGCTGTCCAGAGATCTTAGTAGATATGTTACAGACTCTTGAACTTAACTGTAATGCAAGCTTGTATGTGGAGGTTTAGATGGGCAGTCCATTTGACTTTTGTTCTCTTTTCTACTCTGTAAAGTCAATGAGCTGATTTCAAGAATTCTATTCAATTAATTGTTTTGCCCTTACGTGCTCAACTTTGAGAGCTTCAGTTTCAGCTCTTAAACATGTTCCTATACACCTTGGTAAGCTTCCTTTTAATAGAGAAAGGAATCAAATACTCAGTGCTGCTGCAAATGTTTCGTTTAGGTGTCTAAATATGCCCTGAGATGCTTAGGTCTCTGAACTGTGGCTTTTGTGTTTAAATAACCTACTTTATAAGCTGAGTACTTGGGAGAGGAAGAAATTGATTAAATCCTGGAAGCATGCAATGATGTGGTTACAGAAAGCATTCTGTGCTTTTTTCACAGTACAATACATGATAATCCATATTAATAAGGCTCCCAATTATTTATGAAGTGCTATATTTAGCAGCTAAGTCCTTGAATAGCTATACAATGGAATTATGTTGAAAATGGATGTACTTCATTGAAATGGATGTACTGCAAATATACAGTACCTAAAAATAGCTCCATATAATGCAACATAATAAAGCTTACACAGAATGTCAGCATTTCATTTCCCAGAAGCTCTTTCTCATATAAAACTGAAAACTGAATACATCTCTTGCCAATTGTAGAGATTAACATATACAGTAGCATTTCAGGAGAAACAGAACAAATAAGGGAGGGCACACAACTCACTTTTTCTGCCATTTCATGGGAGTGATGCAGTGAATGTTCCCTTTCTGAGAACATTCGCCTTTGTTCATAACTGGCTAGCCGACAAGTGAGCCATGAAGAAAGGGTGCAGCCACCGATTCCAATGCATGCAAGAGACATGGAGGCAAGGTGCAAAGAATAGAGAGCAGATGACTTCTTTGTCAGAGCACGAAGAAATTGAAAATTTAAGATTCCTCCAATTAGTCCACAGATGCAACAGGCAGAAAAAAGTATCATCTGTCAGGAGAGACAAGAGAGGTTATGTCACAGTAACATTTTTCAGAGATGGATTCATGCATATAAAAAAATGAGAATAACCACAATTCAATTCTTTAATAGCATAATTCACTGCGCATACACATGTTTTTAATTCCCTCAGCTCCCACATTGCTCCATGGACATACATTACCTTCCGGTATACGAGAGTTAAGATTGATATTGCATGTCAGATAAAGTTAGGTAAAATGGGTAGATAATGTTAAGACCTAGTCAATGGAAGTACTGCTAGGACACAAAGATTCCAGCTGTTCACGCAAAACAGTAACATGACAGGATGTGTTGTAATTTTCTGTTGCGCAGTTTCTCACCACGCCTCAGGAGTGGTGAGAAATTTGTAGTGAATCTCTCTTCCCTTGTGTGCCATCTGACTCTGCCTCTTGCTCAATTACAATTTATTCAGTCAGACAGCAGACTGGAGGCTTTCTACAGCATTTGCTGGGACTTTGAAAGAGTTCAGGATGAATGTGCTGGTCAAAGAAGCAAGAGAAACAACAAAGAAATCTGTGATGCTGCTCTACAGGAGGCCAGTTTGGTGACTATGTGTTTGTTTTGTTTGATTTAAACTTTATTTAAATGTTTCTGGGAACTTTAGAAGACTATGGAACAGGCTGCAATCAATGAGACCTGTTTAAAGACCTGTTGCTTTTAATTGCAAAAATCCTACCCTGGTTCAGGATGTCCTTGAGCCACAAATGACTCAAAAGCAAAAGACCTTATTGTGGAGACAGTGATAAATTATTGTCTTATTCACTTCCTGTGATACTGCTGACCTGTCAGATGTTGAGCTAGATGGGCTTTTGATGTTTCTCAATATAGCTTTGTATGTGAACTTACCTACTGTCTTAGCAATTTGTGGAACCTTACAGACCACTTCAACACACAACTGGGATGAGAATTTAATCAGAAATGTGTCACTGAGGCTTCATGTTGCAGTTCACTGGCAAGAGGCTATTGCATGAAACCACCAGAACAGACAACTTTTAGAACCGGTTATGCTACACATGCTTTAAGAAATGAGACTGTCATTCTTAACAGGGTTTAGGATAACTCATTGATATTAAAAAGGAATCTGAGAGAACTCTTGATTCCTTTCACAATTATGCTGGTTTTATGTGACTTCCATCTGTATGTGGCAGAATAATCAAGCTGACAGAAAATTAAGTCAGGCATTATCACTGATAATAGGATCGCGTCTTTAACATAAAGTTCTGCTGTGGCTTGTGTAGTAATAACACCATTTTGCTGCAGTCAGAAAAATTACTGTACTTCTGATTCTTAGAAGAAGCCGAAAACATCTGCCATTACTTTAAAACTGACTTACACGTGTTTCGGATTGCAAAATGAACTTGCTAACTCAGTTAACAGCTACACTACTTAGAATCAAACTTGGTCTGTAGCCTTATTGAGTTGGCAGCCCAGTGTTGTTTTTTGAAGGAGAGAAGATGCAATCCAGTGACATTACTGAGAAACCTATATTGTCTTGACATAAGTCTGTGTCAAGAGGTTTCCCATCCAAATTTATCCAGACAGAGATAAAGAAGGATGTGTGGCTTAAATAACATGACCTACATAGGCCTTGTTTTGCTCAATTATCTCAAAGTGCTGATTGCTTTATGGACTGCTGACTTGCAGTTTTTCTAACTTTTTATCAGAAACATTTGGACACAGAAAGCCCCCAGTAAAGAGCTCAAGTCAGTTAAGATGCCTTTTAAATCCTTATGTGTTGTAGATGCAGTGGAAAAACTTACAATAAGTCCAGATTTTTTTTTGGCGCACAATATTCCACATATGCCACAAAGAAGGAACTGCAAAGAAAAAAAAACAACAAACAATTATTTCATCATTTAGGGTCTCAAGTTTAAATCCCACTATGTTGCTGTGGTGGCGACCACAACAGTAAGTTAGGCAATGGTTACAGTTGTCAGCACTTTTATCACAAACCTTATGTTTCAGGAAGTTATAACTCAACCTAAACACACTTATCTAAGAAGAAGCTGGAATGAGAAGTCAGGCTGACCATGATTACTCATAACAGAAGAAATAAAATCCAACTTTTAAGATGCTTGGGTAAACAACTTGGGAAAAAACCCCAGTGTTGCAAGTGAAAAAATGCCTTTCTACTCTTTTTGTTTCTCAGAAAAGTTTAGCAAGGCAGTAGGCAGCAATCCAAATCATCTACTTCATAAGCATAGTTTAGGCACTTAATACCCTGATCCTACCATCCGAACAACTGAGGGATTGTACATGAATTGTCTTCTTGAAGACAGGGGAACTCTGGCCAAGAATCTAATTCAGGCACCTCTGTGGGTGCAGGTGTAAAGAGTACCTCTGTTGGTGTGGCTACTCTGAGCATGCAGAAAGATTGGTTTCAGATTCTAGATAGCCCACTTTGCAAGAGATAGCATGAAGGTAGCTGTACTTTTTTCTGTGTAGTTCACTCACACAAACTGATCTGCTAATTATGACATCAAGCATTTGGCAAAAACTAATTAACCAAACCATAAACACACCCTATCAGCTGATAGGAATCTTTGTTAATGCTTTATACTGACTTCTGTCAAAGACAACTATGCTCTCTGATGTCTCTTTTTCCTCCTACAGAAACAGCAAATAGTCCCCAAGGGAGCAGTCATGGTAGGAGCCACAGTAGTTGAATGAAAGCAATAAGGCCTTCTCCAGGTGTTTGTAATACTGTCAGAAGGTTTATTCGATACCTCATAAACTCCTTTATTAAGAAATCTATGCTACTTATTTTCAATAAAGCTAACCTTACACCCCTATTGGGAAGTAATTTTATAGTTTGAAAACTGGATTTTTCCACATCCTCTTTGCACTGAGATGGTATTTTAAGCTCTGTTTGACCTTGATTTAGGATTAAATCGTAGAACAGACCTGACTGTTGCATACAGAATGAATAAAAAAACCAAGGTGAAAACCTAAGCAATTTCAGAGCAGCATCCAGCGTCTGTGTAATATATTGCAGGTACATCTCATCTGCACTCTAAAGCTTTGCAACTTCACTGTTTCAGTTGAGGAGGTGCTGTAATACATAGTTTATCTCTATCCAGCTAAAGTAGTTCATTCATATAGTTAAGCATAAGCCTTGAGATGTATTTTTACTCTGGGTTAGACCCATCAAATCAGTTCCCCACAGTGGCTGTGGTTAGATGTTTTCTATTTTTTTACCTTTCCACTGAGCATGGGATGTGAACTTAATGCCAATCTGATTATGGAGAGGGCTGGGTCATGCAGACCATGGTGCTGAATGACTCATTACATATCAGGACATAAAACTGGTAATTGCTGCTAGAGCCCACTCTACTGGAATAGCAATCAAAAAAACCCAAAACAACCAAACCAAACCAGAACCACCAATTGGCAGTGCTCCTTCAACACCTTTCCCACTGGCAGAAGAGATTTCAGCTCATCATATCTGCTTTTTGAAGTTTTCACTCTGGCTTTCTGTGAGGTTTTAGAGTTTCAATCCCAGTCCTGTCATTGCAGATTGCCTTCAACTGAATGCATGCTTCAGATTTTCACGTGGTGTTTTGTATTTCTCAACATTAATGCAGAAATTTGTTGAAGACATCCTTGTAATTAAGTTCCATTCAGTCAGACTTGATAAAGTGGATTAATAATATAATTTCTCTCTGCAATGATTTAATAGGATTGAAAGGAAATTTTTGTATATACAAAAATTTATGAGTTCTGAAAAGCTTACAAAAAGGATCCGGAAGATAGTATCAAAGACAGTTTTCACTTGTTAACTAGTTTAAAAAACTGTGGGTTTGATAATTTGCCTTCGAAGCTGAAAGAAT
The DNA here is from genome assembly GCF_000695815.1 of Acanthisitta chloris. Lineage (NCBI taxonomy): Eukaryota > Metazoa > Chordata > Aves > Passeriformes > Acanthisittidae > Acanthisitta > Acanthisitta chloris. The sequence goes on along the minus strand of NW_008690857.1, from coordinate 9,720 downwards.
ATGAAAGAATAGGTCATCTATTTCTTTTAAGCATAGTCTAATTCTACTCTGGTTAGAGTCAATGAAGCTAATCTACAAGCCCTAAGGTACTGTCTTTTCAAAACAAGGGTTGACTGCTGTACTCCTTTTAAAGTACCTGACAGACTACCTGGAGTAAAGATCTGAATGCAGTAGTCAAATATACATGAAGTTTGCTGATGATACTAAACTAGGAGACACTGCAGACTCTGTTGAGGATAGAAAGGCCTTACAGAGAGGTCTGGAAAGACTAGAGAGCCAACCATGTGAAATTTAACAAGACCAAGTGCCAGATTCTGCACCTAGGACAGGGTAATCCTGGTTATACATAAATCCTTGTGGACAGGAGACTGAAAAGCAGACACATGGAAAGAGATCTGGGGGTCTGGTTGGATGACAAGTTGATTATGAGTCAAAAGTGTGTCCCAGAGGCAAATACGGCCAACCATGCCCTGGGGTGCATCAATCACAGCATTGCCAGCCAGTCAAGGGTAGTGATTGTCCCACTCTACTGTGCACTGATGCAGCCCCACCTCAAGCACTGTGTGCTATTTTGAGTGCCTCAATATAAGAAGGACATCAAACTATTGAAAGTGTGCCCAAGGGAGGACAACCAAGATGGTGAAAGGCCTCAAGGTCAAGACTTACAAGGAGTGGCTGAGGTCACTTGATTTGTTCAGCTTGGAGAGGTGAAGGCTGAGGGGTGACCTCCACATCATCTACATATTCCTCAAGGTGGGCAGTGGAGGACATGCTGATCATCTCTCCCTGATGACCAGTGATAGGACACGAGGAAACTGAATGAAGTTTCATCAGAGGAAGATTCTTCACTGAGAGGGTGGTTGTTCACTGGAATGGGCTCTCCAAGAAAGTGATCATGGCACCAAGCCTGACAGAGGTGAAGGAGCTTTCTGGATGATGCTCTTAGTTGTATGATTTAGTGTTAGGTAGTTCTGTGAGAAGCTGGGAGTTGAACTTGGTGATCTTTATGGGTCCCTTCCAACTTGAGAAATTCTATGACTTTATGATAATATTTTATTGTGACATGGTCTGTATATATACATTGTATGTAATTTCTCTCTCTACGTCTACAGTATTTATACATATACACAAGGGGTTCTGTAATTAAAGAACTCAACAGAGAACCAACTGAAATTATTCTATTCTGTTATATTCTAACTCTAAGGAGTTGGGTATTCCTGCTTCCATGTTCTTTGGTGTAATCTTGAGAAGGTCATGCCAGTGTTTGATAGTCCGTATGACTATGAGACAAACAAGTTGTGAAACTGAATGTGCTCATGTGCCTGAACTTGTTAAAAGCTCTGAAAGAAAAGCACTTGGGCAGTAGCAAAGGATTAATGTTACTTAGGGTTTGTTGTGGGTTTTATTTAGATGACAGTGTTGCATTCATAGAGAAAAGGCTTGCCCAAAACCCAGTATGGTTATTATTTACGACAGCAGGCATTTTGCAATTAAAACCAATGGATGAATTTGAGCCACAGTGTCAGGCAATTAAACCTCATGCAAGGCTTTGAAAATGATGATCCAAATTCACCATTCTCTTCTAAGGTTGATTCACTGGAAACAGTGGAAACCTGCTTTATGGAGAGAGCTATTAGCAATACCCAGGGCTCAGGAGCACTGCTCATGCAGAGTTGCTTTAGCCAGGCTTCTTATTGTGGTGAGCTCTGGAAAGGTTAGGATTTCGGTGAGACACTATGTGATTGACACTGTCCTCTGCTTTTTGATAGAATAGCTTGAGATTTGGGATTATTTTTTATTTTGTGGTGCTAAGTAATTTCCTGTAACATTTTTGATGTCTCAGTGTTGTGATCAGCAGTAGTGAAAAGTGGATTGGAGAAAATACTCTGGTTTTTTGTATCAGAAAAAGAATGTGAGTACAAATCAGATTAAAAAGAAATTTCCCCTGTTTGTCTTTTAATTAGAACTCTTCTATTTTCCAATACTGCCAACTGGAATACAGCCACCAGGGGCTCGGTTATCTTGCCACTCTCTCCCTGTTCCTGGCTATCCTGAAATCCTTCATGTCAATAGGTCATACTATTTAAATTTGGTTTGTAACCGTTGAGCTACTTTGAACTACAGTTTACCCATGACTACCTAATACTGCCATGGTGAAGACTTGCTCCTTTCTATTTGATCATTGATTATCCTCAGGCAACGTTTGCCAACCAGCCACATGGACTCTTTAATGTAGTTACATTTTCTAACCATGTCACACCTGAGGTCAGGCAGGCAAGCACACATACTGAAAATGCAGTAAATCAGGAGTGGAAAAGAAATACATCACTGAAGATAAGCTCATTGTAAAGAATGTTCAGCTGTTGAAGTGTTCATAACTCATGCTGAGAATAAGGTTAAAACATTTCACTAAGGAAAAGCTAAACTAATAAGTCCTCAAAAATGCCTTGGGAGACAGAGACGGACTTCAGCTAGGACTTGTTGAAACAGATGTCTCACTGTCGGACTTTGATTTTAATTTTTATTCATCAGCAAAAAACCCAACTCTAAAGTGATAAAAGATCCAAAATCTCACTTGAAAACCTACATGGATCACTATTTACAACCAATCCCCATTGCTTCTGGGGTTACTTTTGCTTGCAGATTTATTCATATCTCCTATATATACTTGATCTTTTGTGTCAAGACTAGCAGAGAATGCATGTATTGAAATGTAGGAGCAAGTCCAGAGAAGGGCTACAAAGTTGATAAGAGGCCTGAAGTGCCTCCCCTATGAAGACAGGCTGAGAAATTGGGGCTGTTCAGCCTGGAGAAGAGAAAGTTGCATGAAGACCTCATATCTTTCAGTATCTGAAGTGGGCCTACAGACAGGGAGCCTGAGCTGTAGGGATAGAACAAGGAGCAATGGGTACAAACTTGGAGATGGAAATTTAGGCTAGATATTAGGAAAAAATTCTTTACTGTGACGGTGGTGAGATACTGGAACAGGTTGTCCAGGGGGGTTGTTTATGCCCCAACTCTGGCAGTGTTCAGGACTGGGCAAGATCTGGGGCAACCTGGTCTAGTGGGAGGTGTCCTTGCCCATGGCAGGGGGGTTGTGACTAGATGATCTTTAAGGTCCTTTCCAACCCTTAACATTCTATGATTTTATGAGAATTGTATCATCCAATAATAGACAGGGTGAATGGTTAAAAAATTCAAAAAAAGACACTACAAAGTATAAGAGCTACTAAGAGACTCAGTGGACTGTGAGTGCCTCAATCCCCTTTTCAGTGATAATTCACCAGGAACCTATCAGATTCAGTCGCCCTGATGGCACTAGTGTGATTGCAAGGTGATGCAGTAGCGTCTGTTTTTCTGTGGAGTCTTTGCCATTCACAGTGCTCTGTGCCAGCTACTGTTCAATATGCATATTGGAAAATCTCTCTTTTCATCTGTTGAAATTTGGAATAAAACCCCAAAGACCTCCCAGAAAAGGGGAATGTTTATTTTGAGCCTTTAATTTACTTCATATTAAATATTGGCTTGAAACAAAACCTCAGATCCAAACACCCAGGAATTCTGGTAGGGAGGCTGAAATCTCAATTTAGATTCAAGTTCTGTGGTTTGGATCCATCCCTATTTCATATTTTCTGGAACAAAAGACTGAGCCTCTTTCACTTTCTCCTGGAAAATGGGCACTCTCTTCCTGGTAGTCTGAAAAAAAATTTCAGTTTTAGTTATATCTGCAGGAAGCCAAAGATGTGTTACTTTCCACCATGCAGAAGAAAAGGAACTATTTTTTTATATATATTGAAGTTAAGAAACCTTTCTGTCTTCTGTTTTGAAGAGGCAAAGGCAATGGTGAGTGTAATTCACTTGAAAAAATGAAAACTGTACATGGAAAAAATTCCTGGAGACAGATTGAACAAAGTAGTAGAGAAAACCTGTTAAACATAAGGACTGCTTGATCCCTAGTCATTGCTCATGACAAAGAAGATGACTAAACTATATACACTCTATGGAAAGTCCTCCATCATTCTGGGTCATCCATATGTATCTGATGAAATAGAGGAAGGGAAATTATTCCAAAATGGAATACAACACAGTGAAAATGCAAGTGTATCATACCTATTCAAATATTCCTCTACTTGGCAGACTAAACCATCAAGACAGAATCAACAACTTCATTTTTATCTACTCTTGTCATATGATAAACCAGAAAATCTCTGTTTTTCACTAAAGCTACATAAACATGTGGCTGCCATGAGAATAACCAGAAATTTGAAATTAATAATGTAAAGAAAAGATGATTCTATTTAATTGTTTCAACTCCATCCAAATGAGAAAAAGAAGCTGAAATCCCTAATGGGTGAACTAAACAGAGGCAGTATCTCTAATTGTAGCTCTTCTTCAAAGTAGTATTTCAGAACAAGGATTAAGTTTCCTTAGTGCAGGCATAAAGGACACAGAATCCACTCATGAAAACAAAGGCTTCAAACTAAAGGAAAATTACTACAGGCAAGAAGAGCAAGTCTGAGTAGTAGGTTTGCCTGTCACCTCCACAGAGAAACACAATAAACTTTGCAAAAGGGGGACAGAAACTTCCAATGATGATGTTGTCCCATTTAATAGGTTGTGGATATGGGAATGTCTAGCTGGCTGAAAGGCATTCAGACACAGAATTAGAAGCAACAGCATTGCCACACCCCAACCCTGTGACACACCAGATTTGTGATGCTGAGAGGGGAAGCTCTATTGTAAGTGAGACATAGTTTTAAAATATGTCTAATCTGAACTAATACCTTGACTTGGCAATGTGCAATTTGCCCATATCAGCTCAGGTGCTACTACAATTTCCACTGATTCAAGCCATGTTGAAGCAGTTTAAATTCCATCCCAGTCCTCTTGATGATTGTTTCCATTCATCTGGTTCTAGACCTGTAGAAATGCCTTAAAATGGGAAATGGTTTTTAGAATCACTCAAGGAAATTTACAAGTGTGTCTCTGAATCTGAAAGTCTACTTGCCATCAGTGATTCAAAAAACCTCTGTCCGTCTTAAAAAACACTTAAATTCTCACCACAAATATTTGTTTACTTATTTAGAGCCTACCAAAATAACAAATAGAAATGATGCTTCTTGCTGGTTTTGTATGAAATATTTAGAGTATGATTGCTTGCATCTCAAAAAGTAATAAATTAAAGATTATTCCCTGCAGGTGAACTTAAGTCTTATTTTAGCAAAACATTTGAGCATGTGCTTGCCAGTCTATATTCAACAGATTCTCTAAATACAACCCAGGAACTACAAGTCCCCTTAGATGGACCATCTTCCAGATTGTCTTATGCATTTGGAGTCTCTGAATGATAAAGAAAATCTACTGAAAGACTTCAGCTGGAGTGAGTTGTCTTGGTTCCATGAAAGGCAAGAAGCTTCCACACTTGATACATCCTTCCTCATCTATAGGTACAGGACACTTTCCAGCTTCCACTGAGCTCACTGAAAGTTCTGTGATTCATTTCATCAGGAGTAGGAGCCAGACAGAAGTATGGTCAGCTTGCTGAAAATGCAATGCACATGTTAAAATAAGTAGGATCGCATCTGCATTTTGTCTGCACACTAAACAATAATGTGAATTTTTTAGTGTTGCTTTTGAAAAAAAATAGTTTGACTGTTCTTTCCAAAAGACAGTTGGCAGTAGTAAAAGCTAGATGCAAAATTTAGTGTTTTAAAATTTTAGGCCACCAACGTTGATTTAACAGTCTAAAATGATGTTCTTGTTCTGGGAGAGCTCCATACTGACTGACCCTTTTGCTTTTCCTTCAAATCCTGCATTAAAAGAAATGAAGTAATTTAAATCAAATATTTCAAGTGCCAACTTGGAACAAATTTCTGTAGCCAAACTATAAATGCAGATTTTTAATGGGCAGGCAGAATTCCACTGTGCTGAAATCACAAATCATAGAAACAATAATTCTGCCTCTATCTACAGACAGACAGACAGACCAACATACAGAGAATGCGCATCTCTCAAATACATTTACATATTCATCTTTATAAGGGAAGAAATGATTACTCTTGAGGGGCATAGCCAGAAGTGAATCATCGGGTACCTCTCTTACATATGAAGATAGATGGCATATTTGACTAAAGATGTGGCTTTTGTCTTTCACTGTCTGTCTCTCTCTGTGAGGGAATCTCATTTATAGCAAGGATTTATTCACCACTGCAGAATAAATGAGAATTAGAACCATACACACATGTGTGTGTGTGAATATGTAGTCACTACTCAGAGTGATAGTGATGCAACCACTATATCCTAAATATATATGGGAGAGTAAGTGACCATTTTAAAAATCTATATTTACTTTTTGGATGATTATACTCCGAATTTTCTTTTTTTTTCTTTTTCCTTGTGTAAAAGGCTTTGCAATAAATGCCGCCATTCTTACTCTGTTAGTGTTAGCGTTGAGCGTTCTCATTGGTTCAATCATTTCTACAGCACATCAGATAAATGAATTGGAATTCTGTGAGATACTGATTACAGCCTGTGGAATAGTTTATACCAATAGAATCACAACAAACAGAAAATTCAGAAATCAATGACATGTGCACCTTAGGGTATTTGGGACTATTTTTATGGTGGAGTGGTTTGTTTTTTTGGTTTTTTTTTTTCATTTTAGCAGCCATGGCCTATTTTAAAAAGAACAGATTGGCTTTGATGTAAATTGGATAGTTGTCTCCACATGCTCCAGATAATTTGAGAAGTCAGTCACACCTTCAGTTGTTTTCTTTTGAATACTTTTTAAACAACTCTTACTATCTCAATCCAGCTCAACTCCAATGAGAACAAATTTAGAAACCTTTTTTTTTCATTTCCATGCTTCTTTTTTTTTTTTTTTAACGTAGACATTGCCTAGGCTTTCAATTTCTTCTTTCTAGTCTACTCTACTTTCCATGGCTTGCTTGCACATAGTGCAGGGCATGCAATGATCAGAGCACTTCAGCCCATGCTTAACTCCACTTGTATCTCTATCCTATGGGTGGGATTCACATGGTTAAAGTTAGTTATGCTAGTAAATTACCTGTCTGAGTGGAAGTAGGGAACAGTAAGAACAACTAATTTAAGAAAACATCTAATGTTCAGCAAATGCAAAGTATCATAAAGAAGCAAGTCTAGGAGATAGAATATGCATTATTTTTAAGATGCTCGAAATTTAGGAATTCAGGTTAAGGTTTCCATGGTGATGCTATCTTCATCTACTTCCTTATGAACTTGGGCCTCTGCTGAGTTTGACTCACATAAAAGGATAGAACAGGGTCAAAGGTTTTCTGCATATTTCCAAGTAAATTAGAACAGAAGGCATGACACTGTTCAACTTAACTCAAGTGTTTTGCATCCTAACACGTCAAAGAATTAGTTTTTCCCTTAATGTCTGTTTCTTTTCCTTAGTGTTCATTACTCAAAGGAAAACCTTGATTCGAGTGTGAATTGGAAAAATAGAACATATTTTATGTAAGACATTCTTTAGTAGAGGCAACACAAGGTCAATGTAAGGTCCAGGGAGCAGAAAGGTGGCTTATGCCACTTCTGCAGCAGGACAGTCTCAAAGATTGTCCAAAAAAAACCTTTATCAAGTTGTTTTAATTTGGAAATAGTTAGCCATGGCCCTAAGCATCCCTGGCAAATGGTAAATTTCTGGCCCCTTGTCCTGGGTCACCTGCTTTTCTCCTAGTTAGAAGAATACAACCTAACAGACAATTTCAACTGCTGAAGTAGTACAGAGTGCCATAATGATGACAATTTAGACCCTAGATCTTTAGTTCAAGGCAAACTAAGTAAGCCTTTATAACCATGTCACCCTACTCTGCAAGCCACTGTGATTTCTCTTTTCCTCTCCTACATGAGGCATAAGCTGCTTGCTTCCACTTTACAGTTTCTTTGAGGCCTCTCTCTGCCTACCCAACCTACAGTTTTTGCTCAGTTCTTAGCACTTGGTGTCAGCCTCTGCTGGCTCTGATTTTGGGCATCCTTCGCCTAATTGTTACATTTGCAGACAAGTCCCTTTGGGTTCCCTTCCATGCCTCTGCACTCACATGTGAGAATAGTTTCCTATAAACATATGCATAACCACTTAATTGTTCTCTGTCTTATTCCTCTCTAAAACTCTACCTACGAACCGCTCAAAATCAGCCAGACTGCTGTTGTGTTAATGCAACCACCTGTTATACCACTCAGTTTCGGTTTGTTGTCTCTTCATACTCCCTTACACCCTTTTATCCTTTATCTTCTCTTGCTTAGATTATAAGATCCTTGGAGCCAACGTCTAATGTAATAGAATCTTAATATATGGCTACTACAAACTCTGGGGTAACAGAAAGCATAAAAATGAATGAGGAAGTTGTGCAGGAAATGTGTGTCGTCATGAAATGATATCAGCTGTGATAGCATTGTCACAAAATGCAATCAGTGCATGAAATACTGATCTCACTGACTGATCAAAGGTCTTTGACTTCAGTGAAACCCAGGATATTGCCCTCTGTCATTAAATCTTCAGATAGACACATTTTTAAGCAATCTTTTTTTCTTCAGCAGCAATGATCATAAATCTCCCTTTTTCAAGTGATTTCAATAATATCTTTACCTGTTGGCCACTGTCCTATCTGATCTGGTTTTCATTTCTCACCTACCTGTTCTGCAGTGCAGAATTATGTGTGTGTTTATATTCTGCCAAAAATATTTATGACTGTTGTCAATGATTAATAATTAATAATTATTGATAGTGAGAATATTACATGAGACACTTTTTCAAAATGAATCTATAAATTACAGGAGGTTACGCTGGTGAATAACCAAGAGGATTCTGCATTTATCGTGCTATCTCAAGCAAAGCAAACAATCCTTTTAGAAATACTGCTGTATAATGCAATCTGGCCAAAACCAGCTTTGGAGTTCAAAAATGCCCACTCATGTTTTGGCTGAATATTCAATATTTCCTACTCTTTGTTTCATAAATATAAATAACCATTTGGAGGAAAATTCATTCTATAAACATGCATATCTCAAACTGCAAAAATAAGAAACATTTTGAGAAGTGAGAAATGCTCTGTGATATGACCATACTGCTTCTTTTAACCCATTATTGGTTTCTCTTTTTTTTTTTTTTTTTTGTTCATTTTACAACAAGCTCAGGTTGCCCAGATCATAAGAACATATTCCTTTTCCTTCCCATTTCCCCTTTCTCTTTTTCCTCCAAAAGCTCAAGACTCAGCTGATGTACCCTTGACATTAATTCAAACACATTTTGACAGTCTCGTCATAAGGCACAGGGCTGTTCTTTTTAAAAAGCAAAACTCACAGTCAATTTAAAGACTGTAAGCTATGGCCCGTGTTCCACTCAAAGCAATGGGCTTTCCCAGGTGTGAGATGGGGTTCATAGAAAGTTCAATTGTTCACAGCAAGATTGAAGAATGGAAGGGACCGATAGGGAAGGGGTCTCCCCCGCCGCAACACACACACCCCTCTCTCCCCGTCGTGCCTCCTCCGTCGCCCCACGACTACGCAGACCGTACCCCATGCACATCGAAATGGACCCGGCTCGGCTCTCGGCGCAGCATGCACACGCGGGAGGGAAGGGACGGGAGGGGGGGATGCCTTCGCACGGTCTGATCATCACCATAAAGAGTTAAAGAGAGAGTGAAATGGCTAACGTACACACTCCCCGCTCCATACCGGAGA
>NW_008690856.1:0-4958 GCF_000695815.1 Acanthisitta chloris | reverse complement strand
TACACATACACCACAAGTATATATTCCTCCACAGAGTATATATATGTTAACAACTGTAAAGTGCTGGGGAGCAATATTAGTCACTGTGCTGAACACAGTAGAAGCACTTAACAAGATGCCAATCCTAAATCTTTGTCCAACTAAACGAAAAACCCATCTCATGTTAGATATGGGTCAAGGTTGAGTATCTCCTGTACTGAACTGCGAAACAAGTGCTGATTACTGTTGTGCAGTAACCATGTTTTAAATTAAAGCAATAGTGAGGCATGACTACATTAGGTAACTGAGTGCAATGCTGTGTGACTTGATACGACGCTGACCTCAGCTGTTTCACTCTCACATCGTGCAGAATTATCATTTGAATCCAAAAGATAAATGATTCAATGGCAGATGACTTGGACTTGAGCTAAATTGACTGACTGAATGCTCACATTTTTTTGCCACACCAGGTCTGTACCTTGAGCACAGGTACAAATAAAAGCTGGAAGAAAATACTGTCTTCAGCTGCCCCAACAGACTCCAAAGCAATTGTGGGACTATGCCCCATTTAACATGCTGCCCATCAGCACTTTGACAATGAAGCTAGGTCTTTACAGAGCTGTGAAAGTTTGCAGTCTTAGCTAGGACGTTGCATCCCTGCACCAAAGGCAAAAAAAGAAAAAAACCCACATTGTTAAGTCAACAGGCAAATCCAATTACACTTCCAGAGTAGGCTTCCAGTTATGCCCAAGGCCTCTATAAATGTGAATATCACCCAGAGAGATCATGAGACTTGCCAGTTTGAGATGGAGTGTATGTGTTTCATAGACTGTCTAGAAAACATATATAGTACAAAATGATAATGTTGAAGGAATTAATTCCAGTTATGGACACAGACCAAGCCTTTGCCTTGACAAAGTTTGGGCAAAGAACCTGTATGCTTCTCTAAATGTGCACTTTATGGGCTCTGTAATGTGAGGGTGACATAGGCCCTGGAACATACAGGTAAGTGCCCTTAGGAGACAGGTGGGAAAGGATTTTGGAATAGCTTTTATCTTGTCCCTATGCTAATTGTTTTTCCTGTCCACAGTGGAATCCTCAGGACAACTCCTTGCTCTTACTTGCAGGTTCTTACTCATTCTGGCTCAAAAACTCTGCAAACATCCGTGATGCTGTTTTCTTTCTCCTTGGGCTTGTAAACACAATGTGGCTTTCCATGACTTGTGGTAAGTACAACAGTTACTTCTTGTGTTTTCATCAATGTTAAGTGCATTCTATTCTCCTCTTTCTGAAACACTAACATCTGGCATCAAGCAACTCTATACATCATTAGCTGAGGAGCTCAGGTTTAAGCACCCAGCATAAGAACAAACCTCTGAAGTCAGGATGTGTATTAGCTGTTATCATTTTCTCACTCTTAATTACCTCTTCCCCTTATTTGTCTCTCTTTAATGGTATGCCAATGACATTTTCTAACCTTTCACTCAGCAACTATTTGTCAAGTCTGTAGGTAGACATTTGCTCCAGTTAGAGGCACGTGTTTAGCCATGGGGGGCAAAACTGTGCTAGTAATTACAAAAGTGTGGATCTCGACTATTTCCATGTAAGTGCTTCAGGTTTAAATCAACAGATTTGTACTGCTGAACTACCATTCATGGATCAAGCCAGGTGCTTAGTACCAATTTGCCTAAAGTAGAAGCTTATGTCCTGGGACACTGACTCCCCTTCATGGGGGACCCTGTGCAGAGCTGCACTCCCTTAGGCATGCTGGAATCTCAGCTGCCCATCAGGAACGCAGAAGCAGTGGTGCCTCACTAAGAGGGGAGAGGAAAAGCGTCACTAATTCCTCTCAGTCACTTGGTCTGCACATAGGGGATGTGCTTTGAGAGGACAGTGTGGCTGACTGTCCCTTCTTGCCAATGTACTGCACGAAAGCATAGGCTGGGGAATGATGGTAACTTGGTTTACCTGGAGGAGTAAGGAAAGAAACAGGTCCATGCAGCAGTTACTGACTGCAAAGGCTCATATTTTTCCTGAGAAAAGATTAGTCAGGGGAGAGTTAAACTCACACCTTCTCTAGCATTCACCTGCATTTGCAAATAAATCAGCCATAAGAACAACTTAGACAGCCTCCTCCTACACGGCTTCTCCACTGAAAGACGTGGGAGAGCGGCAGTGGTGCTGCCTGTTTTGCTGCAGCCCTGTCGGTATTTCAGGTACTGTGCTGAGTTTCACAGGGTCCTCTATAGATTACGGTGCTTTCACTGCAATGCTAGGCTGATTCACACTTGCTCTAAGAACCTACACTGACATATCACAAGCTGTTCTGGAGGGGATGGCTAGAACTCCATGTTCAAGCCCACGTGTACGTGCCTTGGTGGTGCTTGGTGCTGCAGGTTAGACAGTGTTTCAAACAGGCCATAGTGTAGCAGCACCTGCTACAGAAAACGTGAAGGATAATGCATGTAGCAATGCTGTCTTTCCTGTCATTCTCAACAGAATACCAGGTGGAAGATGACTCCACTGATTTGCTTCCTTTTAGGACAGCATTGATTCTGAAAATTGTTGCCATATAAGGTCTTTATAATACATGGGGTTTTGCATGTTCTGGGTGTGACTCTCCAAGCTATGCACAGCTTGGAAATTAAACTTGCAGCATTTTTAAGGGAGGTAGTAAAAGGAGCCCACAAATTTGTGTACATTTGTGCTCTGAAATAAAAGGGGGTTGGCCGTGAGGTGACAGAGTTAATCTAGCAGCATGCAGGCGTGAATCAACACTTTTTTTTGTGCCACGTATCTTGGCTAAATACATGATTTTGTCCTTTTACTTTCAAGGCTATTTCCAAGCAGCTTGCTAGTAGTCAACCTATCCACGTATGGACTGCAGAGATCGCAGCAACAAGTACGACATCGTCAAAAGCATTTGAACTAACAAAGAAAAACAACTTCATAAAACTAAACCAAAATGCCCACCACAGCAGTACAGGCCTGTTCTTTAAAAACAGGGAGATACCAGGCAAGGCTTTACTGTTAACAAACCCAAACAGCCACATTTGAAAGTAATTACTTGACATCTAGAGATCTGCTCCTCCTGAAGGTCAAATTTTGCTCTGAAGGATATTGATATCTGTATCAAAACAAAACAATTGTAAGGATTTTGGAGAGCCACATCTCAAAGAAATAAATCACCCGCACCATTGTGACTGTGTCGGGTTGCCGTGCCTGCGATGGAGAGTTGCTCTGTTCACACGCACAGTTCTAGCACAACAGGCTGGAGCATCCAGCACTGGGGCTGCTGCAGACATGCCATGCATTTGCAATTGTAGAGCAGCCAGCTGCTGGATGCCAGGCATTTGGAAAAGCACTTGATAGCCATGGCAATACACAGTTGTGTCCCTGAGCTTTTCTTACAGGACAGAGGATCAGATTGCACAATGCAGAAAATCCCATATTATAAAGGATATCTGGCAATGGCAACGTTGCCTCATAGACCCTAGCTGTCCTGTTAGAATGGAAACCTAAAATCTGGACCCTGTGGGCTCATATCTTGAGTTAAATTGTATCTATTAAACAGATGTTAACCCACGTCCTCTGGGAAAGAAAGTAGGGATGTAACAGACAACAGAATTTGTCTTTCAAGAATTCGGAAAGCCAAATTCTACACAATGAAGAGTGTTTACTATCTGCTGCTCTCTCTGCCAGCAAAGGACAAGCTGTTTATCCTATTGTTGCTCTGTTTCCCTTGTATACACCAGAGATTATCCACTTACCACTGCTGAAACACACTTGGAGGTTGTAAATCGGTGACTTCAGTATGACAGGTCAGTAACTGTGACTTCAACTGTAATAGCCCATGCAAAACTGGTGTAAACTGTGGGGTAGGTGCAGTTGAAATACAGGATGCAAAACCAGACCATGTCCTGAGGAGTGAGCAAAGAATAGTTCTAGTCTGCACGTGGTACAGGATCTAGAGGGGGAATACTGATGTATTTCTTCATAATTTATTGAAGTATTAAGTTACTGTGCATATTCATTTCTATGCTGAACATATTAGGTCAGGGTCTGATGGTTTTGCAATTCTGGTTTTCGGGATTCAAGTGTGGGTTTGACTGCTGAGTTCCACATGAGTTGGGAAAATGATAGTGGTTTTTTACCTCTTTAAAAAATGAATTGTCTCTGTGAACCAGCTCGAGCTGGAGTCGGTACATCAAATCCTCGCTGTTCCATTTACACATGGGTGCTTCTCTGTGCATGAAATTCGTGGTCTGCCTGGGTATGACCACATGACATGAGTTTAGGCAGCACTGTCAGTGCTCCTGGGATACCAGGGGTCTGAGTCAGGGTCTGTGTTACTCCAAAATGTTTCTTTTATGCATCAGAAACAAACCGTGGAGGCAATTCCATCCTTGGGCGGAATAAAACCCCTCCTGAGAAGGAGGGCATGGGGCACTTCAGAGAAGCAACCTCCTCTCATCAAAATCAGCCTCCCTGGAAGGCTTATAAACCTCTGTGCTGGGATCTAAACTGCTAGGGATTCCTGTCCTGCTGCTGCACCTGGCTGTTATAGTGGGCAGGACCAAGGAGCCTTTTCTTCTTTAGAGTACTGATGAGGCTTTTCCTTGAGACATCTGTCCAGATCTGGCAATCTTGCCATTATTACACCTGTTCTGAAGTTAAAGAAGGCAAGGAGGTGCTACTTACACATTACCTGGCCCCTGATCGTCCACGTCTAGGCTATCTAGGGAGGGAAAGGGGGCGAGTATGTGGACCGTGCTCCTGCCTCTGCCTTTGCCAGCTGTCCCTGCCTTGCCAGCGGTCAGTTCCCGTGAAGCTGAGCAGCTTGGGTTTGGGTTTAGGGAAGGTGAAATTACGCTGCAGCTACCCAGCAAACAGTGTTGCAGAATCCAGGCCTTCCAAAGTCTGGCTCAGAAACCCCGGTGATTCGGGGCTGCAGTTTTCTATTTCCGTTGTTTTGGATT
>NW_008690855.1:30250-33938 GCF_000695815.1 Acanthisitta chloris | reverse complement strand
CATGGGATTGTTATGGCCAAAGTGCCATGCATGCAGTAAAGGATGCAACTATACACAGGTCCCTTCCCAAAAGTCATATTCTTTCTTCTATCCTGACATCCAGGACACACAATTTCTGCACACCTGAGCATCCTTAAGGAAGATAAAATCCTTCTCTAGGGTAGCCTCCAGAGGCTTAGCCCCCTTCCTTAAGGCTTTATCTTTTTAATATGGGTAGCTGAGTCAATTCCAGAGATTCAGACAACATCAAGTCAGTGAATAGTCATCATCTGCTTCTGTATTCATCATGTTGCTCTGCATGTCTCTGTAGGAGTCCCTAGTGAAGGAACTTTTTTAACTCAGGTCTGTGTGAAATGTGTATTTCTCTTTACTCAGCTCCTGGATTAAGCTGTACAATACACCTTGCAACTAGGTTGTGATATTTTATATAATTTGTACTCTCTGATTTCCTACAGGAGCCTGTAAAAGAAGGGAAGGTCTAAACTCTTAAGCTGGCTGCACTGTTAAAACCATAGCACAGAAGAGCAGCAGGTTCCAAGCATACCCCACTGTCTCAACCTGCAGACTCTCTTTGGCCTGAAAGGACATCCACAAATGAGACCTCTGACCTTTTAAATGGAAAGACCTTAAGAAACATGCTCAGGGGCCAAAAAATGTTCAGGTGTGTTGGCCAAAAGAGATGCAATGCACCATGTAAGTTCAGGCACCTACCTCCCATACCATAGCCTAAGGTCACTTTGTCGGAATTCAACATGGTACTTGCTCCACTTTTGTGCTAAACTAAATCAGCCACCATTATCTATACTCTCTGCAGGGTAATACATTTGGAAGTAAAAAGCTGACTTGCTCTATAAACTACAATGATGGGATCTGCCCTTGGTGCCTGGACTGCTCCACAGTTTCTGAGGTGATGCTGACTTTGCTCTAGCAGAGTGAACTCTTCCAGCTTATGAGCAGAGAGATATAATTTCTGGACACATTACTGGCAAACCTGTTCAGAGATACTCTGTTACATTGGTACAGTGATTTTCGTGTTTCTTTTTTTAAGACAGAGCTAAAGGAAAAAGGAGACAGTTAGAGGGACAGCAACAGTTCCCCACATACCTAAAGGGGGAATTTTCTAGAGTAAGGTGAGAATCAAAAGTCATGTTTTTTTTTGTTTCAAACCAGATTTGAAGAGGTGAAAAACACTTGGTGTTTTTACTTTTTCAAGGTAACTGCTGGCCTCCACTCAACTACTTATATCTTCCACACGAATCTGATTTCAGCTTGATGGCTGTGCTACAATCTGAAAAGCTGGACCATTGCAGACCCACATGGCACACAATACAAGATTGAGCATGAGGCTGCACACAGCTGACCTGCATGTCTTTGCAGGGACCTGCAGAAGAGAATGTAAAGCCAACACCGAAGATCCTCTAAGAAAGACACTTCTCCAGGGATGGCAGGACAATCTGGAAAGAGGGCTGGGATTTATTTCCAGGTAATACTGTGCATTAGAACTTATGTGATATGCAATCACCTACCCCTCACAACGAAGGAATTTGAGGGAGTTTTTCATTGTCTGAATGTTAGGAGACTAATCATCGTGCACAGGCAAGAGCTGCTCAGCTCTATAAGAAAGCCAATTCCCACAACTCAAGTCAGACTCATATTTGCCTGCAAGCCCCCTTATAGGAGGGGACAAATAGTTCAAATGAGGAGAGGACTTAAGAGGCCTCGGTAAGGGCAGGTTAGAAAGATGTTTTAGTTTTTGCTCATAAAGAGTTTGGCACACAGGATTGGGCTTCAAACAGTATGCAGAGTATTAAAATATTCACTTTTTTGTAAGATCATTTTAAAAGAGAAAAGCACCTCAATTCCTCAATGCCTCCTGATGCTCACTGCTGTTTGATGGGTGGCCTTTTTGGATTCTCTTAGCCCTTGGCAGAGACAACATTACCCACTGTATCTTGATTTGGCTTTTCAAGGAAGACCAGATAGTGTTTGTATTAAACTCTAACTGTATTCAGCAGTGCTATAGATGGACACATGAATTCAGGATGCTTTCTAACTCTCAGGAAAAAGGTTTCTTGAGGTGGTGGCTCCTAAAAGCAGGCAGAAATGATTTTCCACAAAGATCTACTCAGGATTTCTAACTTGCTCATATAATGCAAGCTTTTTTTTTTGTTTTTGTTGAAGGATACTACTTTGGCAACCTATCAGGCTCTCAGCATAACTATTAAAGAAAACTTCAAATACATTATCACTAGGATTTTCAAGTGGATTCAGCCATTAGCTTTAACATTAATAGAATGAGGTCACTGTTTTCAGACCTGCAGGTCATGATCTTTCAGTGCACCAGAATAAACTTTACAGACTACATCATTGATCTGGAAATCATCTGCAATTCACTTTTGACAAGGATCAGCTTTCCTACAAAATCACCACTCTGTGCAGCTCCTAGAAATAGCAGATTTTCCCTCTCAGAGGAGCTAAAATGTTAAAAATGGCAAGCTGAAAGACTGGTTACATGCCACAAAGAAAAGAGGGCGCAACACTAAGTTATTACAGCAAGCTGAGTTTTGCTTGACATAGCATGCACAGTGCCCCTGCAATCAAATTCTGACAAGCCAGCTACTAGTGACACTGTAGAATTCTGTACCTGCAATGATGGGAGTTTCCTAGGTATCCCTCCAGTCAAGCAAGGATGAATTTACAGACATGCTCCAGCCTGCAGACAGTTCACAGTGAGTTCACTGACAAGCAGGTTGCTATGTGAGTTGAATGATGCAGCCTGAAGGCAAGGTGCTACTGATCAGTACAAGCCACTATATCTGTGGCCTCCACAGTTCCCTGAAAATCAAATGTGCAAAACTCTCTGTTGCCAAGAAGGGTTAGGAAGAGGGAGACCTATGTCCCCTTTTTGCTAGAACACAGCCTACAACAGCTTGCTAGATGGACACCTGAAGGTCAGGATGACATCCAGAGGGACCTGGACAAGCTCGAGAAGTGGAAATCCCGTGAGGTTTAATAAGACCAGGTGCAAGGTGCTGCACCTGGGTCAGGGCAATCCTTGGTATCAATACAGGCTGGGGAGTGAACTGATTGAGAACAGCCCTGCCAAGAAGGACTTGGGGGTGATGGTAGATGAGAGGTTGGATAAGACCAGGCAATGTGCACTTGCAGCCCAGAAAGACAACTGTATGCTGGGATGTATCAAAAGCAGCATGGCCAGCAGGTCAAAGGAGGGGATTCTGTCCCTCTACTCTGCTCTTGTAAGACTCTACCAAGAGTACTGCGTCCAGTTCTGGGGTCCCCAGCACATGAAGGACACAGACCTTTTGGAGCAAGTCCAGAGGGGGGCCACCAAGATGATTAGAAGATGAAGCACCTCTCCTATGAGAAGAGGCTGAGATAATTGGGATTGTTCCACGGGGAGAAGAAAAGGCTTAGGGTTGACCTAATTGTGGTCTTCCAGTACCTCAAAGGACACTACAAGAAAGAAGGAGAGGGACTTTTTACAGGACCATATAGTGACAGGACAAGGGGGAATGGCTTAAAACAGAAAGAGAGTAGGTTTAGACTAGATATTAGGAAAAATTTATTTACTGTGAGAGTGATGGGGCACTGAAACAATTTTCCCAGAGAAGTTGTGATCCTTGGAGGTGTTCAAGGCCAAACTGGATGAACCTGATCAAGTGAAAGA
>NW_008690855.1:2446-30165 GCF_000695815.1 Acanthisitta chloris | reverse complement strand
GTTCCTTCCCATGGCAAAAGAGTTGGAACTAGATGATATTGAAGGTCCCTGCCAACCCAAACCATTCTATGATTCTGTGACTCCCATGAGCATGGGTGGGGGTGGGGTGTACTGATGACAATCACTAGTATCAAAGGCTCTTATATACTTTTAATGTCTGAAGTGACAAATCGTTGGATTCCACTGGAGGATAAAGTGTTTCATGTGACGGTGCCCACACTTTCTAAGTCTGAGTTTGGTGGGAAGAAAAACACCCAACCTATTGCCACCCTCCAAACAACACAAACTCAGACTGTCTTCCATTTAGCTTTCACTAGTAGAAAAAAAAGCTAAATCATCATATTCCTCTGACTAGTGTTATGTAGACCAAAATGAAATTTGTAATTTAGGCTAGTACTAAATATCACCTGAAAGGAAAGTCTGAAGAGCACAAGAACTCTGAGTTTACTTTTGCTAGGTTGTAGAAGAGCTGCAAGCATTATAGTATCTAGGAGCTCCTTCTGGAGATAACTCTACACAAAATCTGGCCTGTGATTCTGCTCTGCAGGGAAAAAACAACACTAAATAAACCTTCTCCTGCTCACCTTTGTGGTGAACAAAAGTGCTCAAAACTACCATTGATGGAGCACTTCTGTGGAAAGAAGGGAAGAAACCTGAATGCCAGAATAGCAAGTACACACCGTAGAGGGAAGATTTTAAAGCAAAATTTGGGAAAACACCACTTTTCCACTAGATGCCTCCAGGCCTGAGACCTGCTCTGCTCTGTACTGTTGAAAGCATCAGCTCAGCAACACCATTAAAAAGAGTAAGACCTTTTCTAGAACATTTCATTGAGTTCAAGCAGTCCTACACAACCACACATGCTCCCTTATGCAACCTTTTCCTCTAGAGCCTGTTAGACATGGTTGTCATGGTCCTTGCTTGTGAAATAAAGGTATTAGCATAATGTGGGTGTCGAGCTGGCCCTAACCCAACAGGGTGGTGGAAATTTGGACACGTGATCAAGTGTTCAAAAAATGTGTGGTTGTGGCACTTGGAGACATCATTTAGTGGTGAACATGGTGGTGGTGCTGGGTTGATGGCTGGAGTTGATATTTGAAAGGGTTTTTTTACAATCTAAATGATTCTATGATTCTATAAATCTGCAAAGCATATACTCAGTCCATCATTTGATTATAACAACTACACAGAAAAGTTATGGGCAGCTGGAACACAACAGGATCTTGTTTGCCACCAAAGAAGTTAGCTCCCTGTAATCTACCCCTTTTCTTCAGGAACTTCTACTTCAATGGCAGAAAGCCAAGGGAGAATCCAGAGCAATGCTATGTTATAAATCACACCTTTGTTTCAGCCTTCCAGGCATGAACTACAGGAGATTGTTTTGGCTAGTAGCAACACCTGGACTTCATGTCCCTCCCTGGGAGCAGGAGTATACCCCACAGCACAAATGTTCTTTTAGCTCTAGATGATACTTTACCAGGCTGTCATCACATTGAAGGTAAAGGAATGAGGGATTGAGGGTTCTCTGTGTTTTGCATAAGCTATTCTGGCATTGGGAAGTTGAAAATTGTGAGAAGACCTGATAAGAATAAAGCTGAATTCCTTTCATCACATGACAGAAAGGCCAGAGGGAAATACCCTGAGGTATCAACAGTGCTGGGAATTAGAGCTCCAAAGAGGAATCATTTGGAGTATCTGAGCTCTTAAAATAGGAAACTTAAAAGAAATTCTGGCTCCTGGAGTCATGATTTCTTTTCTGGTCTGCCTTTGGAGATGCATGATGCTATGCTGCTCCTTGCAGATAAGATTGTTTCATATTTAACAGATATAATACATCCATAAAAGCAATGAGCATAATTTCTTCTGAGTTCCTCTCCACATTGTTATTCTTTAGGAGCCAATGTAATTAAATAGTTTCGAGTATAAAATGTTGATCCATAGAGTCTGCTTCCTACTACTGGTTGATCAGTTCTACTATTTTTAGCACTCTACTGAGAACTGAAAATATGTTTTAATAAAGATACCATCTTCTAAGAAGGGATACAAATAGTGAATCAGTCTATTAATATTAATGTCACAAGAATCATCACATCCAAGCCAGCATGGGGCAAAGGTCTCCGAAATGCATGTTTTCTGTTTGTTACCAACAATTTATTCTGTTTGTGTGAGACAATCAAGAGATCAGGCTAGACTTTGAGGCCATGCGTATCTCACTTTAATCCCATTGCCAGGGCTTATGCCTCAAGTCTGTACTTTACTGGAAGATGCCTGTTTATTTTCCTGTAGTTAGTTGTGGTCAGAGCTGGGTAGTCTATAGATCATGTGGTTCACATTCCTCTTGGAAGGCATTTTGTAAGCTGCAACTTTGAGCAGCAATCTAAAAGCAGAATTTTCACAGGCAAAAAAAATCCTGGTCCTGCTCTGCTCAGCTTAATAGATTCCTATATTCTGTTGAGGTTTTTTTGTGTTTGAGAGCTTCCAAGTTTTGGAAATGGTAAGATGGTGGATACAAAAGCAATTTCAAAAGCAAAAGTTTCTGTATAGACAAAAAAGACTGTAAAATACACTTGGATTGCAAACATCTGTTTTATGTCTTACATCTCAAAATAATATTTTTCCTGAACCTCCTCCAAGGACTACCTCCTCCTAGTCTTCAGACAAGCCCTTACCCTAATAAAACTCAGTAACTGAAGAAAAATTCCCATTGACAAAGACATGTTGCCCTTCATGAAGAGCATGACAGTACAGCAAATGAAGAAATGACCAAGACATGGCAGATGTCACAACACCAGTCAATTTTACCAATGTCACACACTGTAATTCCTTTACTCAAACTGAAATTTCTTTTCTTTCCTCATCTGAGGAACACAACTCAGGGCAATGGTTTCTGTGTAGCCTGAAGTATTTGTCTTCTCTTTGCCTTACCTGAATAAGGTCTTGTCTGTTTTGGGTGTTTCGTTGGTTTGGTTCTTTTCTTGTTTGTTTTTTCCCCCCCCAGCAGTATTGGCTGGCTCAATAAACTTCCCCCATTTCCTTCTGACATGTGGATGCATGTATGTGTTTCTGAACAGATATGCAGAAGATGTCAGAAAAGTTCTTTTGCTAAACTGCAGAATTACTGTCCACTGCACACTACAGTATCAGCGTTTTCCCCCTCTTTAGTATGAGCAGAACAAATCCCTGATAATCTGCTTTAAATGCTGTGGAAAATGACTAACAGAATGACACAAAAGACAGCTGTGCTGAATTCTGAGTATCTACCTTTGATCAGAGACCACTGAGCTGAACTAAACACAGCCAAGGACTGAACCCCTTTCTGCAAGTAGACCCATACTCATACTGCTTAAAATAAAATTAAAATATGGACCTCTAAAACTCAAGGTTTTTACTTTTTGGTCATGTATTTTCAGCACGGCCCTACTTTGGCTGAAAATGCAATACATTAATGTCCTTCGGGGACACTGAAGAGTATTTTGGCATTCTCTATGGGCCACTGGATGGCACTAGCATCCAAAATACCACTGCCAGCCCAGCATTTATTCAGCCAAGCAAAAAACATTGACTTTTAAAAATTAAAACACTTTAAAGAGCAGCACCTTGGCAGTCTGCAACATTAGTTCCATGTCTGCCAGACCTGCACAGGTCAGAAGAAAAGTGATGTAAACCACTGCAAAATGTGGCACTTTTTTGTTTGCCGCAGCTGCATACCAGAAATTTGGGCTGCACTAAAGATTTGTGGCCATAATGCTGTACTTGAAAAGTCATTTAAGAAATGAATTGATTCTGCTATATGTTGGATGAATGCAACTGCCTATGGGTAAGGGGAGTGGGGAATAAAGAAAGTAGTATGCCACTATCTTCTTTTGATCCATGGTCCACTTGCTCCTGCTATTTTAGCACTTCCATCAAACTCTGTGGGTTTTTTTTGTTATCAAAGATGACATTGGAATGCAGGGAAATTATCCTGGACTAAGGTGAGAGAGGCAGCCTGCTACTGCCCATGCTTCAAATGGTGTTGATGAGATGCTCACCGCAAACCATCTCCCTAGGATGTGAAGAATCAGGATCATTTCAGTACTTTGCCTTAGAAGAGGTGCTTGTGGTCTGATTAAGTTTTGTCCTCAATTTAGGGATAAAATGGGAAATGTAATTTTTAAACTTTTTTTTCCCGCTGCAACACTGGAGACACACTGAAGACACTAGAACTGGGACATCCCTCTTCAGTGATCAAGACATCATCTTTAGGTGGTGGATAGAAACAATTTTACATGTGGAGTCATGGCTGAGTGGCACACTTGCTTCAGTATGTCAACAGATCAGGGACTCTGCCAAGTGCTTAAAGCTCTGGGATAAATCCATTCTTTCCAATGGAGCCAGAGCCAGGGCAGCAACGTGCCATCCTTCTGTACTCACTCAATAGGAGCCATTCTTCACTTTCCTTCATATGACACATAGGGAAACCTCTCTTACATTTAATATTATCCGGATAGATGACAGTCCAGAGAATGCCACATTTCAAAGTGATAACCTGTCTTTTAGCAACTGCTTTGTAGGGGGAGAAGGAGAAGGAAGGGTGAAAGAAAAGATGGTAAATAGCAGTTGTAGCAGACAAAAGGGTGCTGTTGTGGAGTGCAAATGAAGCACAGCTGGTTTACAGCTGCACTGTATTCCCCTAGAAGGTAGGGCACTGGGAAAATGCAGTAATGCTTTCATTCCTATCAGGATGGTACAACAGACTGGATGGACTGAATGGTCCTTTTCTCTGATGCTCATAAAAATGGTAATAAAAAATCCATTAGTTCCCTGCAGCCTTATGTGTCCTGAGGCAGGCTGTCACGTGTAACATGGTAGGCAGGCTGCTGCTTTACTTTCAAGGGATGCACAAGTGAAAGGCTTGGGGTAACAACCCAAGACCTGATTTTGAAGACAGACCAAAGGCATTTCAGGCAGGGACTTAGAAGCAAAGATAACAGCTTGAAAGCCTGCTGCAAAGAAAGCTAGAACTAATGACAAGCTTTCCCTTGACTTTGTTGGGCTTGAGCCCAGTCTGCCTGTCATTAAGTACACAATTTCAAACCTGACTCTCTACAATGTTTTGTCTTCCCTTCCCACCTGATGAATAATTGCATAATCCTCCTGAAGATTGCACACCGATTTCATCCTTGCACCTCTTTCTCCCTTTTCTTGGCTGACACATTCATGTCAATGCCTTTGTTTGTCACTTTCTCCTTCCTACAATTATAATAAGAATTTATTGGGCCAAGATGGAATGACTATGAGTTCAAAAGTGTTTAACAAGTACCCTGCTGTTTGTCTGCCCCACTTAAGGAAACTCTTGCATATTTGTGTCAGTCCCTCTGGCCTCCCTAATATGGGTGTCTTGCTGCTGCACAAAATGGGGCCATGATCTATACTTTACAGTAGCACCAAACCTGGAAGCCAGCTCCCTGTAATGTGTTTGGAGTCTGAGAAGACAAATGAAAAATAATAGTAGTTAGTGAACAGTAACTACACCTCAGACACAAGTCATTGTTTCTGCAGTAAATGTAGAAGAGGGCTTTAAACTTCTGCATCAACTTGAAGGCTGGAGGCTCCTCCTGTGAGGTATTAAGCCTTTAGCACTATTCCTGATGTGATGCACTAGTCTCTTTCTAACTAGGCTCACATAAGACAAATTCTACCAGCTTTAAAAAGCTTCAAAAAGTGCAGCTATGAAACCCAACAATGCAAATTTTTTTCCCACTAGGAGTACATCACGAGCCACTTTAAGCGTGGATGTCAACAGCGCCTTTGTTGAATTTCTCCCAGATGACTCAAGGCTGGGAAAAGTCAAAAGCACCAGCTTCCTCCTTCTTAAGTTGTGCAAGAGACTTTGAGGTTTTGCTATTAGCAGCCTCTTTTTGCAAACTGTTTATTCCAAGGTACATGCATTCCCCACATTAAGGTCAACCAAGGGTATCCTTAAGGCAGCTGAGCCACTGCCATCTTTGCTAGGAGGACCCAGGAGATGCAACTTTGGGATCTGTCTCACAGGCATGTGCTGTAGATGTGGCACAAAGCCAAAACCTAACTCAGAGCATTGTAGTGCCAAGGGAAGCTCATGTTTGACTCCAAAGATAAACAACTGCTTTCTGATAATTTCCAAAGACAGGATAGCTATGTCTATATCCCACTAAGCTCACCAGGGAGATAACTGGTTTATCTTCCAACAGGAAGTTACACTTGTGCTAGTAAATCACATACTTAAAGATGAACTTGAAGACTTTTTCCTCTGTGCCTTTCACAAGCTATTGCTGTGTGTGCAGGGCAACATGTGATAGCAAAACTTTGCACCACAGTCAGGCTTGAACGCTTCCCTGAAAACAGATCTTTTAAACTAAATTAATTGATTTTGGAATAATAAAAATCCAAAACATTTCGGTTGCTTCACCAATGATAACATATAATGAGATTTCTTTAACTCAACTTTTCTATGACTAGGAATTTAGCTGACACAAAGCTGCATGTTTCTGCATGAGGGGAATGTATGGATCATCTACACTGTCTCATTATGTAAAGACATGGAGTGACCCCAGTATAAGGCTACAAAGATGATGAGTGCACTGGAACATCTCTCTCAGAAGGAATTGCTGAGGGAGCTGGTCCTGTTTAGCCTGGAAAAGAGACAACTGAGAGGCGACCTTATCAGAGGACCTCATCAATGCCTCTAAGTATCTGAAGAGCAGGTGTCAAGAAGATGAAACTAGGCTCCTTTTGGTGATGCCAAGCAATAGGACAAGAGGCAATGGGCAGAAATTGGAACACAGGAAGTTCCACCTGAACATGAGGAGAACTTCTTTACCGTGTGGGTGACCATGCGCTGGAACAGGCTGCCCAGATTGGTGTCGGATTTTCTGCCACTGTGTCATTGTGTCACTGAGATATTCAAGAATCATCTGGACACAGTCTTGTACCATGTCCTCTAGGGGACCCTGCTGGAGCAGGGATATTGGACGAGATGACCTTCAGTGGTACCTCCCATTCTCGATCATTCTGTAATTGCAGATAGTCATGCGGAATCAGAAAGGCTTGAACTACCCTGTAGGCTGACAAAACCAACAGTTTTTCTAGGGATAACATGCGAAGAAGCTGTCTCACATCTATCTGTGCATGAAATACAATTCCCTACAAATAATAACTACAAAGCTATTTTTTTGACATTCAGCCAAAGTCTAAGGTCTTAAAAATGACATCCACAAGGACAGGGTACTTTTGTAATCTTCTGTATCAAGCTTCCTGCACTGGTTCAGCTTTGCAAATAATTTCCAGCAATCAATCAAAAGACAAGTCTGTGGAACATTATCTTTTGTTTTCCAGATGTTCCCAGTCAAACTAACACGTTAATCTGTCCAACTTCTATTCTTTTGCTAAGTTTTGTTATTTGGAGGAGTCTTCACTTGATGTTGGGTAAAGGTGGATGAAGTGGGGTGGTGGATGCACACATCTTGCAATCATTTGTACTCCGTTTTATACACAGAGATAATGATACCTCCCCATAGCAATGATAGAAAATACCTTTTTCATTTATACTTATCATCAAGCCTTTCATGTCTCTTTTATCTTTTTAATCAGTTATATAGGAACAAATGTTATCTATTAAAGAGTCTAATTTTTAAAGGTAAAATTTGTCAGAAGATTTTAGAAAAAAATCATGCAGAAAATGCAGAACATTCCAGATAAATTTTGCCTGCACCTCTGTCCGCACCTTCCAAAGCAATGGTCACTTAGGACCTATGCAATGAAGGCACAGTCACATACCTGCCTTTCGAAGGACTTCACTGTTGCAGGAACTACTGCTCTCCAGCTGCTTGTAACTGCCTTCTCACCAGAAGATACATTTCCCTGCAGTTGTGTTTCTGCTCTGAGACATCTTCTTCAGTGCAAAGTCAGCTGCATTAGTTTAAACGGGGAGGATGGGTTTTCCATTCCACCAACTGTGGAGACTCTTACAAGACACGGTACACAGTGTGGCTGTTGCCACCTCCTCAGGGCTGCTGCTGGGTGCGGAGCACCTGACTATATGTCTCTGCTCCTATACACTTTAGTAGCATTTGTGTAACATGATATAATGGGAATACATGAGGTACTCTTGAAAACTCTGATCCTAATCCAATCCTACTGTCTATTTGTGCTTAGCCAACCACACTGCTGGACCCACCACTTGTATAGGAATATTCTCCATTTTGATTCATCTACAAAGATCATAAAAACGTGTTATGTTCTTCTAATTTATTTGTATTTTTTTTTTAAATTTAACTCTTCTACATTGCAGTCTGTTCACAAAGTATATATGACCTTCAGCTGGTATCAAAGAAATATTGGAGTCTCCTTCACAACACATATCTGTACCACCATCCAAGGCACAGCTTTTCAGTGTACATAAGGGAGACTGTACGGGCTTGCTGTTTCCCCCCCCCCCCCCTTCCCTCTCCCTTTTGGGTCTCTTTGACCAGTGTATTCAGCCAACCCTTGTGATTAAGTGAAATAACAGGAGGTCAATGAATAGGTGCCTGCTCCTGCTTCCTTGCAGAAACCTTCTGAAATGAGCTGGAGATCACTGTCTAACGCCATGTGTGCAAACAGCCCTAGCTATAGAGGGGCTTTGGGCATATGCTGCATAGCTTCTGGCTAGCCAAAGTGCATATGAGGTCCTCTAAATACATTTTTATACATCAATCCCTTGGATACCATAAAATGGCAAGTTTACTGTTTTTTAATGAAAACTGCAGATTTTTGATAAAATGAGTTTTCCTCTATTACCATTCCAGTCTTGTCCTATTAAAAATTAAGCAGATTTTATCTTCATTATGGTCTGGGATTCATAAAAGGTTGGACTCTCTAGCCTGCCTGACATGCTTTCTTAACAACTGCCAGTTCCTGTCTAACAGGAAAGTAAAATTGCATTAGAAAGGGACACTTTCCTACCTACAATATCACTGGCATATGGAACATTGTACATTATGAAGCTTCTATGCCATACTGAACCCTCATCACTCATAGCTGGCCAGAGTCATGATGAGTGACATCCTCACCAGGCCTTATGGGTCTCATTGAACTGTTAGATAGCTGTATGTAGCTATATGTTACTTTTAAGGTCTGTTTTAGAGTCTATGTCCCCCTTAGGGGACACCTGCTACAATACATATGCAAAACAAACTGATCTGTGGGTGACATGCAGCCCACAAATCCAATTCTTTTTTACCATATGGTACTTGCACAGTGGGAAAATTACCTATGTGGCCATTTTATAAAATGGGCTGATAATGAATAACTATTAAGGGTCACACAATATGACTCAAGTGGGGGCCACTGTAGGAATTAAAAATGAGTAGTTTTACTATTAAACTATTCCACAAGCCATGTTTGTATTTCATTTGTCACATTGTCTAATCAAATATCAATGAGAAATAAAGGGAATTTTTTTAATATTTAAACTATTTCATCTGCATAAAAAGAGAGACAAACTTGTACTTTTTGGATAAATTCTTTCTTTCTTATTTTTGAAAGGATGTGTCAGGATCTTTGAAATCCTGTGGAGTGAGAGGAATTCTTGCCCTCTTACCATGTCTAGTCCCCAGACCACATATTTTAGTTCAAGAACACACATAAATTATACAGCCCTTTCCTGCAGCTGCACAGAATAATTAAAGGAGAAGCAAAGAATAATTTATACACTTTTCCACAGATTCTTAGAAAGGACAAATAGCACTGATTTTTTTTTTCCTCCACCCAATTAGAAAATCTTGTCTTCTATACATTCTTTACAGAAACATCTCCTTTGTCTGCTTTCTGACAGATCACTTGGCTGTTTGTGCATTGCTAATATTTTCTGTGGTGGCTTCTAAAACCCAGTCAGCCAGCTGTGAATGGCAATGACTTAACTGGTTCAACACAAAAAGAAACAACCCCAAACAGTCAGATTTGCTGAACTGCATGTTGCATGTTGCTTTCTTTTGTGCCATGACTGTCTGCCTTTGTGATAGTTCCTTAGGCTTTGTGACACCTCTGTGCCTGGCACTGATAACTTGGCAAAATTCTTTGGTACTTGCAGAAGTGCTATGATGGGAATGACAAAACACTAATATTTGCTAACTGGCGTCTCGAACAGATTGCTAGTGGCATACATCCTCATCCAAGAGTCATTTTGCAGTGGTCAACCTCTTGAACTGGCACAATGCATGTTTTCTTTACTGGAGGAGCAGCCCACCCTGGCTCTATACTGCCAGCAAGTCTGAAGCAGTGTTACTAAAGGACTTTTTAGGATAACCTTTGAGTATTCCCAGGGTAGGTGAGCAGTCAGTCACATCAATTCTGTGTGACAAATAGTCCATAAGAGCTACCTAACTTTCAAGCAACAAAACTTTACATTTCTCACAGACACTTTAGTGCTGGTGCCCATCATTTACAGTTGGAATAGAGAGCTAACAGATCTCTGTGGGTCTGGATATGAATGCATACACAAGAGGGTGAGTTTGTCTTATTGTCCAGTGATCCCCTAATGCTGTGACACTCACCTTGCAACACTGTGCCTATCATCTTGATGCCACAGACCTAGTGCTACCCAACTCTGGTAGCGAAGAGAACACTGAGAATGGCAATACTAACTTGAAGTGTTAAATAATACTTCTGTAACACTGCCCTCTTTGACTTGAGTGATATGTTGTCAAACAAATGAGCTTTATCTTCTTTGACCATTGATGGCAGTTCTGCCATACCATTTCCCTACTGTTTATCTTGAATACCACAATTTCTACCTGTTTCTCTCTCGTACCACCTCCATGACTGTCAAATCCTGCAGATCACACGGATGGCACCATATTCTACAGTACTGCTTTGAAACTCTGTATGGCTGAAAGTTGTCTCAAGTCTTTCCATTTCACCATTTTGTCTTACAGGAATGACCAGAGAAATCTCTAAAGCAGGAAACAGCAGATGCCCAGTTGCTCAAAAGTTCTTGTAGACACCATGTTGTGCTTTTTTGGACACTCTTTAAATGCAATGAAACAAGCCTTGCAAAGTCCAAAGAGGATTTAGACCAATTTCTTTTTCCATTTTTAGAAAGAAGAGATGCCTTATCTATGAGACATAAGAGAACACAATATTCATTCCTACCACCTTCATCTCCATTTCTGAACAAGAAGGTGTTATGTGATGTTGTCACAGCTGCAAAGCGGGGAAACCCTTCCTGTGCCAGTTATCTCAGAAACCACACTTTGATGGCAGAGGAACTGGGGTGGCATCTCATGGAGAAGAATCACCTGTGTTACACTAGGAAAGAGTAAATTCTCCCTGTACCACATGTGAAAGGTACTCACTAATTTGGATCAGCTCTGTGGAAACACAAAGCTATCCAATTTGTTGAAGGAAACCATTATTTCTCCAGTTCTTCCATATCGCCGGTACATCCCTGCAGAGCCCTGTGAAGAGTGTCATATGCAATGTGGTATCACAGCAGCTATTTTCCAAGTCACAGTGCAAGCAAGGTCATACTTTACTATGCTAAATCAATACTTTGAGAGAGGGTGAGTGCATTCAGCCTGCTATGAGACAACAAGTGGGAGCAGGGAGAAGCACAGATGTATTAGCTTAACAGGGCCCATTTATTTGATGTGCAAAAGAAACAAGTTTTATAACAAAATCTTGAATTACTTTGAGGAAACAATGAAGTTTATGAGTACTAAGTGCTACCATTTGTACTACAGTTATAGGATGAAGCCCCAGATGAGGAGACAAAACTCGAGATTAATTTATATCATCTACTGGATTTCCACATGGAAACATACAGCAATCTTTATCCATATGTAACCTCCATAATTTCTGCAATTCAATTTTATTTTATCCTGTGAAAGTTATTTTTTAAGGTGTGGTCACTGTGGAAGGAGTCTTCTGTCAAATGTAGCTGTAGGCTCTATATCATAACTTTACATCTGTTCTCAGTTTAGGTCCCTAAGTGCAAGTTTCTGGTACTTAACTAAACCTCTCCTTGCTAGAAGCAGATCACATCCTCTGCAGATCTGCTAGTAGAAGTCTTGAATATCACCGTGGGCTATACACAGCGGGAATATCAAGAAACATTATAGCTATCTTTCTCTTTTGCCATCTCTTGTGATTTTATAGAAAGTTTCACAATATCTCCTATTTTTCTTAAAACCTTAGTTGTAGAGTTTTATGACTACATGGGAATATCAGCTATCATATAAAAAGGAAGTTAGGACTTCATATGAATGCAGGGAAGAGGTGGAAGCATGACCCAACTGTGGAAAAATGCAAAAAAGTGTATCAAACATTGCGACTTATTTTAGTATCTGTATTTTACAAGCCAAATCTCCACTTCAATATGGAACCAACATATAATCACACACAAACTGGCAATGGTGAACACCTTTCTTTTACTGCACTGTGATCCCTTTTGTTCCCCCAAGTGGTAATAATGTTATGACTCCACAACTCCAGCTAGGCACTTCGGTGTGCATCACACTATCAGAGGCAGATTATTTCTGCCAGATGACAGTTTATTTTCTAAATCAGTAATATCTTTGCCATCACTTTGAGCTCATGTCTGTAACACATTGCCATTAAG
Source organism: Acanthisitta chloris (assembly GCF_000695815.1). NCBI lineage: Eukaryota > Metazoa > Chordata > Aves > Passeriformes > Acanthisittidae > Acanthisitta > Acanthisitta chloris. The sequence continues at coordinate 17,546 of NW_008690855.1, read as the reverse complement.
AAACAAGGATGATAAGTTTAACGCAATAGAGTTGCCAAGGAAGTGACTGAATGCCAATTAAATCTTAACTCTTGCTCAGATATATGTACTTTTATTTTTCAAATGTCCATAGTGTTTCTACAATTCCTTTGCAACAGTTCACAATCTAAAGGTGGAGAAGACAGTAGCTCCTGCAAAGTTTTCCCTCCCCTCTCATTTTTCTATAACATAAACCATGAAGTACTTTAAGCAGTATTTATAATAGTAAGCTTGCCAAGAATTTCCCTCTGGAATAATTTTCTCTAAAGTGTGATATGAGAAAGATTTATCTGGTATGAGCTATGGATGGTTCTTGTATCCTGTAGCTGATTCTTAAGAAACAGAGTGGTCTGAACAGAGCGGATTACATGGTGAAAAGGTTACTGGCAAGTATGTTTAAAAAGAATATAACTTATTTACCCTCTTCGAAAGAACAACTGAGAGACAGAGTTTCAAATCCTGATAAAAGAAACAAAAGGTAAGTTTTGAGTGGGAAAAAAAATTGGGGAAAAGAGTGGAATTGACATTTGCATAGATAGACATTAAATGAGGCAAGAAAATGAGAAGCCGGGATAGGGTGTAAGGATGGGTACATTTATAACCTTCTTTTCCTTTAGGTTTCTAAAACATTTTATTATAGTGTGGCAAACAGATGGCATCTGCCCACCAGGAGTATACTGTAGACATGCTCACTACATTTAGAGGTCTCTTATGAAAATATAACCCGTCACGTATAAAAATGGTAAGGCAGTGGGGGCACAACAGAGTCCGTATTTTCAAGGGTGCATCTTTCATTGAAACCCTTTCCTATTGTAGGCTGCGTGCTGAATTCTTCAGTAAATCTCAAGAGTTTGCATTCTACAGAAAACTGCAAGCCGGGTTGGTTGTGGGGGAATAAAAGAAACATGACTGTAAGGAATGATATTAAAAATGTGCAAGTATACACATGCGGAGGATGAAACAGCAGCTATACAAGCTCACCAGTTTTCTTATCAAGGGGAAGGAGAAAACCTTTAAAGACAGTATAGTGCTGAACAACAGAGTTTTCTGCAGTAAAGTATCTTTTGGCCACTGTACATTGCTACATGGTGTTTTCTATGCTGCATCAAGCTGGGTCCTGACTGACACCCAAATATGGCAGCCTTTGATGGGCTTGAACCATCAGGCAATACTTGCAAGGTATGACTTTACTTGTATCCGTTATGGCCAGCTGCCATGCTAGAGCACCACGTGGGATTTCTACAGGGCTTAGTTCAAAGGCACACCAATGTCAGAAGTAAAGAAGAAAGGCAGAAAAAAGTCAGATCGTCAGTTTGATAATGAAACAAACACCAGTTCAGTCACACTCACAAACAATTTAATCTCTGGTGCTTGATAATGATATATGAAGCAGAGGCCAAGGATTAAATCTGTGTGGATTCATTGAAAAGGGAGAAGGCTTAGAAATACTTTTCTATACAAACTGTTAAAAGCATATCTTGGCCTACATGGAGCATTCAGTGGGAATGGCAGTAATACTTCTCCTTCCGATTTACGAGAAAGTCTTTGTAACTGAAAGAGATACAGAAAAAACATCTTTTCTGATACATCTTAGGTAACTTTCGCCAAGTCGAAGTCTGCTATAATGATCTTTCCTGCAGTCCCGTCTCTGAATTGGCATTCAGAGAAGATATATGTACTAATAAAACATGACTCTTTTACCCTTGCTTGTCATGAGGATGTCTCTTTGTTGAGCAGCTGGCTGGCTGACAGCCATGACAACTGGTAGTGCTGGAAAATGCTCTCTTCCTTCCAAGAGGATTGCTAGGAAACTGGTCCCAACATTTTCACCTTTTTGTTTTCTTCTGTGAATCTTAACAGTCTTAAAAAATTTCCTATCACCCATGCAAGATCACAGCTTAAGAGTCAGAGGCAAAAATAATCCATTCCACTGCTAAGGTTTTTTTGCGAATACATGCCACAGTTATGTGATTCATGATGGCTTGGACATAACAGTTCTCTACAGCTGAAAATACTTCTGCCTATGCTTCTCTTTCCTAAAGTCATTCTTTACTCAAAGCCTAAATTATTTTTTTCCTTTCTAAGTGTTATTACTTGCCCAGCGGCAGTATCTTTAGATGTGTCTGTGACCTAAAATAGAAAGCAAGAGAAATCAAGGTATGTCCACAGGTTGTGCTGCTGCCAAGACAGAAATGCAATCTATTTATTTCCTAGGTCATGCTAGACTGGTTTTGCTTCCCTAGAAGTAAACATGTGGTATTCATAGAATCATATAATGGTTGGGGTTGGAAGGGACCTTAAAGATCATCTAGTTACAACCCCTCTGCCATGGGCAGGGACATCTTTCACTATACTAGGTTGTTCAAAATCCCATCCAACTTGGCCTTGAACAGTCAGGGATGGAGCATCCACAGGTTCTCTGGACAATTCTGTTACAGTTCTCTACCACTCTCACAGCAGAGAATTTCTTCCTTACATGTAATCTAAACCTTCTCTCTTTCAGTCAGGGAATCCATTCCCCCTTGTACTATCACCACATGCGGTGGTAAAAAGTCCCCATCTTCCTCGTAGGCCCCCGCTAGGTACTGGAAGGTGCCATAAGGTCTCCCTGGAGCCTTCTCTTCTGCAGACTGACCAGTCTCAACCCTCTCACCCTGTCCTCACAGGAGAGGTGCTTCAGTGCCCTGACCATCTTCATATCCTTTCTATTTTGGAACCCCAGAGCTGGACACTGCAGACAGGGTCTCTCCAGAGAGAAGTAGAGGGGCAGAATGCTCTCCCTTGACCTGCTGGCCAAGCTGCTTTTGATGCAGCCCAGAATAGGGTTGGCTTTCTGGGCTGCAAGTCCACACTGTTGGGCCATGTCCAGCCTCTCATCCATGAACACCTCCAAGTCCTTCTCCTCAGGGCTGCTCTTAATCCACTTGCTGCCTGGCCTGTACTTGTGCTTGGGATTGCTACAACACATGTGCAGGTCAGGGGCAATGCTGTAATACATATTCTATGTGATGATCTATCAGCTTCTAAACTCTGTCCCTTGCTGTAAAGGTACTAACAAAACCTGTCCCTATACCTGCCAAATCAACAGCACTGCAGCACATGTAGGAAGATTCAGCCTATTGGTGCAAGCTAACCAAAATGCATGAAAGATGTACAGAAGATGTTTTGCTGAAGGCCTTGCTGGCATGGCCCATGGAGGTGATGGAGAACTTGGGCCACCAAAGGGTTGGAGCATTCTGTGGAGAAGACAGGTAAGACAAGATCCCTATGCTCTGATAGGGGCTTTCAGCACCCATAACAGAAGCAGGTTAGTGTGTTTCAGTGTGGGGTGGGAACCACAGCAGTTAATTTGGACATGGACAGTGGGGTTCACTGTGTAGCCTGCCAATGCCTTAGTGAAAAGAGGTACCTATAGGGTTCAGCTCACTGAATGTCCTTGGGTAAATGATTTCACCCTTCTGTACTCATTTCTTATCTCACTGATCTCTGCTCTGTTGGAGGCTGACATTGGACACACGTTTACTGTTTTGCTAGCACAACAGGGCATAGACCTTAGCTGGCACTGCTCTAATGGAAGTAATGAACAATAGAGATTTGTCTCCTCCATTGCAAAAACAGTAAGAAAACTACTCTGAAACTATTCAGGAGGTGTCTAATGGGGTTTTCTTTGCCTCTTTTGTAGCATCAAATTTCACCGGCAGCTGGAGACAGAATAATGAAGCTCTGGAAAGCATTTGTGCCTAAAGTCCCATCTTCAAAGCACCATTTAGACATGATGTAGATGGTTTTCACATTGTTTCTGTGCAACAATGAGTACCACAATTCACATTTTGTAAGGCAGGATGAGTATGCAAGTTCAGGTGGCATGAAAAACACTATAGGTGATTCAGTGACAAACCAAAACTATTAGAAAGGGTTTAGGCTTTTTATTTTTCATAACCAATGCTGTTGTCTCCAATGGCATGCCTTGTATTCCTCATTGCTGAGTAGATTTGGTTTCTCTTCTTCCTTTTATCCATGTTTCGTAGGAGAAAATGAAACAAATGAATATTGATTTAAAAGGACAAAGACCAATGATGCAATCACTGTTGAAAAGGTAAATAGCTGCAATTTTTCCCTATCACTAACTAGGTGCTGTTGTTCAATTTGCCACTTGTGAAACTCACAATGCAGATTTGCTTTGAATGCCTAGCAAATGAAAAAGTTAGATGCAGTGAAGTTTCACAATATCTTTTATATCAATACAAGAGGTATTCTGGATATATAAAGCATTACACAACAACCTATCCTCTGAAAAAATGCAGGCTTTGAAAATGTCTTGTGTTGAGTGTTAAGAGTTGTTGGATACTTTTGACAAATTTTCTTTTATATATGCATAAAGAAAAAAAGTGGGTAGATAGCCAGTCCTTATCAGAGCAATGGAAAACTAAAACAAACCCCAAACAACTCAAGTTTGTGATGGTGGTTGGCTGGAAAAAAAAAGTCTGAATAAAGACACTAGGAGAATAATAAACAACTGCATTGTCTCCTTTCTGAAACAAAAGTTTACACTTCATGCCGACTTTACTGAGTAGGGCTCTTTGTCATGTATTTTTGAGTCAGATGGGGAGCTAATGGATGCCATACATGACAGTACTGTACAGAGGCAGCTCTGCTCATCCTAACTGCTCTCTGCTGAACTTGGAGCAAGTTACCAGCTTGTTTCCATTACCTTTGATATCTGTTGCACATCTGTTCTAATAATCTGATTTGCCACAATGAGGACACGTTTTGGATACTTAACAGACCAAAAAGCCAGATGTGCATCTTTATTCAGGTACTTTGTAGGTACTTCAGTGTATAACTAAGACATACCCTAAATGATCATAATCATTCTTTCAATATTTTTTAGCCGTGGAAAATATTTCCAACATTTTGTAGATGGAATACACTATGGTAACCTTTGAAAGTCAATACAACTTGAAATCCTGAATGCAATTTCACCTGACTTTTCAGGAAGTGATACACTTCACAGTAAAAAAATGCTCAAGTGTTGGACCAATCAAAATCACTGTTGATATTTCTCAACTAGCCAAAAGAATGTTTTATTTTGTTTGTTAAAGGGAGAAGAATTGGTCTAAAAAAAAAGAGTTAAGTTGTTAAATCACATGCCAGTGTGATAATCGTAAAATTGTAAAACACAGGAGATAATTTCTGCTACAAAACAGTAAGAGGTTGTCACCAAATTTGCCACCTTTGCACTCTAGTAAGTATCCAATATCTGCAGTTCTGGATTGCACATAGAAATGTATAATGCTTCAGTAATATAACCAAAAAGATACATAAATTAAAATAGCAAACCAATTTCTTATTGTTCATTGTTCAACCTGGGCTTTAATAGGATAAAAATTCTGCAAAAAAGGAGAAACAGCTTGAAATGGAGTGCAGTACTAACAGCAGTGAAGGTTCCCTCTGACTAGTTTTTTATATATGATGTGAGATGTCTTAAAACATAGAAATAGTGAAAGATAAATCAGTAAGGCTGTGCTATACTCTGAGAACCTGCTGTCTTACCTTAATGCATGCTGAAGGGCTTTCTGCACATACAAGTCAAGATGTTGCCACAAAGACATTCCCTGCCTGAAGTAGAGCTCTCTAGAGGCCTTTGACAATTTTCCCTACCGATTATGCACAATTCATTTTCCAGCCCTCAAATACATCCTAAGGTCCTGCTCCAAAGTTTCCATGGTAAAGTTTGCATTGCTTTTCAAAGGCAACTCAAAACCAAGTTGTGCTGGACAAAGAGCCTTCACAGTTTCACACCTCCTAGGATCAACAAAGAAACTGTAAACATGATTTCACTGAAACTGAAAATTATCTCCTCTTGTTAATTTTTCTGCTCTCCACCCCATCAAAACAGAGAAAATAGCTGTTGCTATATGTTTTCCTTTCATTTCCCCATTTTCCTGTTGGTAACATCCTATCAACAGAAAAAACTCCTGTTTAAAAAGATTCAACTGAAAAAGCACCTCCTTGCAAAACACAGGTAAAGGATGGGAAACTTATGCCGACAAAGTTTATTAAATATCTGTTACATGCAAGAGAATTCAAGAGCATTGGCTGTTATGAGATCCAACCTGCCAAAACTGTCTGTCTCCTGTGGGTGAACAAGAACACATGGAGTTTAAAATCTAGTTTGGGGTTTTTTTTTACATGAAAACCTGAACTTTCCGTAAGTGAGTTTAGCCACTTTCTAACTGTGCCTCTGTACTGGTGGTAATAGTATGTGATGAGTGGCAGAGCATGCACCTCTTAAGTAGAGATGAATGGTGAATCCCACTTCTTCTGTTTATCCTCAGCCTTATATCTGGTTGTCCTTGGAATTCTGATTTACATGTCAAATCTGGCACAGATCTGGCATTCTTTATGATGATAGTCAGAAATAGTGTGAATACTTATGGGGAAAATATGGGTCTGCTCCTGCTCAACACTGAAACTAGCAGCAAAATTTCTACAAATGTGGTTGGAAGCTGGACAGGGTCCTACTGCAGAAGAGAATAGGGACTGGTGGTCACAACCCAACTAAAAAAATAATTTTATGTACTCTGACATGATCAGGTTGCCCAACATACCTGAATTCCAGAGCCTGACTACTCACACACTTGGCCTATCTGAAATGCAAAGTCAACCAACCTAGCTTCAGATTTCTGTCACTGCAGATGGATCAAATTGTTATCCTGGGTTCCCAAGCTTCCATATGTTACCTGTCAAGTCTCAGGGAAGCATTGTGTTTGGCATTGCAAGAAAACTGACTGGATGCAGAAGTATGTTTTATATGCAAGTTAGTTATCACTGGGTGACTGAGAAACATCTGAGAACAAGTAAAAATACTGGTGATCCACCCTGGAAGGAATATATAAAGTTTTTACCACCCTTAAACAATATCAGCTAAACCTTGCCATTTTCTTCACCAGGCCAGAGAATTCTCTCTTGCCTCAGCAGTCATTTTCTTCTGTTTTTGGTTATTCATGACTGTCCTGGACTCTTTTCTGTTCTGCCCATGGCTTTCTTGGAGACTAACATCCAGCAGGGTTCTGACCAAAGCATCATTTCGTATGCCTTACCAGCAGCATTTTTGTGTATACATACACCAGCCTGTTTGCCTTTTCCCTGGCAGATGAGACTGCTGAGTAATGTTCACAGCATTATCCACTATCACTTTATCTGCAGGTTTAGCTTCATGTTGGTGAGCTCACCAGTGTCACAGCAGATCAGGGAAACAGAGTCTGATACCACTTCTGCTTTCAGTGGCACATGGAGGAGCTTAGTTAAACCACTCTACAATCCATGCAGATAGTGACAGGATATAACCAGGCTGACCAAATTTTTTTGGTACTTTACTATCAACCACCAACCACCAATGATTTGCCCACAGTCACATGGTCACTATTATCCATTTCAATGTCCATTGGATTTATTTCACCAAGCAGCATGCATTTTCAAATGAACGGAGCCCAAAACTACTTTTGTTTTCTTATATGTTTAAGCAAGGACAAGGTTTGCCCTAAAATGTCACAGACCAAGACACAGTAGAAACTGCAGCTGTGGGTACTTGGACCACCAAAACACCAGTGCTGTTTCCTTAGATCTGCCTTTCAGGCCTGCTTCCATGGGCTGTGAGTTCTCAGGCAAGAAAGAATGGTAGAGTGTTGTCTTCCCTCTGGGAAGCCTGCTGGGAAAGACCAGTCATTCTGATGCTGGCACTCAGCTGGTTAATAGTCAGGCACTTTCGTTTAGCACAGCTACCTGCTTCTAGTAATCTCAGCTCTGCACTCACTCCTGCTTCTGCTGCCGTAAAGAGACCGAAGCTGTGTGACTGCAGTGAGCTCTACAGGCTGCTCAGCTCTCCCTCCTCTAGCAAAAAATTACATGGCAACCTGGTTTCTAATTTCTGCCTGTAATATTCAGCTCTTAATAGGATCTCCTCAGCCATTACTTGCCCAGGTTACCTACCTCTACTGCAGTGCTGCTTGTAACTCTGCATGGCAAAGAAGCATGGCAAAGGAACATGTCTAAAGCAGAAGACTTGCAATGACATGACCCCAAAAGGCTGGGAAGCACCATTTATTCAGTTCTCTACTGATAAAATGAGGGCCTTCTTTCAAGTTGTGTGATTTTTTTAAAATCTGACCACATTTCTGCTGTCCCAGAACTCCAGCTGATTGCTGGTGACAGCTATTCTTAGGAACTGCAGACGACCTGAGCCCCACCCTGCTGATTGTTGTCTGTGGCTCCTGACAAGTTATGCTGGCAGCTCGTCCAAGCACTGCCTAAATCAACAACCCGAGCTCTGTGCCGTCTGGAAAGGCCAGAAAGTCATAGATGAGGGCAGGTCTGTCTCCTTCCAAAAAGTGCTCCCCAGGCTGCATTGGTTGCTAGCCTTTTTATTTTGTGCACAGAGAGCATTTGTTTTTACTGGCATTGAAGAAGAAAACTTTATACGCCTTCAACATCTAACCTTGCTGGAAGTCAGCTAAGTAACAAAAAGCATCTGTGCATCAGGAGCTACACAGGTCTGGTGTGCAGTTGCCAAAAGGCCACACCCGTTTCACTGCCACTGGGCTTGCTGGGTGATGTTAACCATTACAAGCACGTGGAATTTGCAACAGAAAATGCTTTTCTACACTAGGGAAATCAGGGCCAGAGGCAGGTGAAGCATCCCATCAGTTCTAAGTCCTGCTCCTGAAAGGCATCCTGAGTCTGACTACTGTCTCCGCACACACAGGTTCAGCATGTGCTCATGTACCATTTGAGAGAGGTAATAATTCATAATTTACTACACATTGCAAGGAATCAAAGAATACCTTGCCTGTCTCAAACACTGTTAATGCCACAAAAGGGATTCGCCCTAAGACTTGCTAGCCACCAAGGCAACAAGTTGAGATAAGCGCAAAAGAGATGAGTTTGAGCTAATTCCAGGCCTGGCAGATGCAAGATCTGGTTAGCACATCCTGATTAATGTATCTAAACAAAAATCCCCACAGTGGCAAACTGCATATACATATGGAAGATCACCTCAGACAGGCAGTATCTGCAACCACCCGACCCACCGCCCCAGGCCTTCCTCGCTTTGCATGTGAATTAGGAATACACCTCCGCAGAGATTACCGTATAAACGTGGCACCCTGAGATGAGCCACTCGGGACCCCCACCACCAACAGTGTGATTCGGGACCCCCACCACCAGAGGAACAGCTTGGGACCCCCACCATTGAGAAGCCCAGGGTGAAGAAGGACCAATGGGAAACCACTGGATCCAGGGATGGTGACTCTCTCTCTCTCTCTCTCTCTCTCTCTCCCTCTCCCTATTTTTTCCTATTTCTTTCTCATAATTATAATCAAATAAACCCCTTATTATTATATTATTAAAGTATTATTGTCTTTTGGCATGTGCACTCGTTGGCACCTTAATTTGGGTAGAGGCACCGCTCACAAATCAGGTCTCAACACACATGCATCATGCACTGGTTTCCCAAATACACTCAGCAGGCCAAGCATCTTGCTGGTGATTGTACTTTGCAAGAATTCAGCTGATGGAAGAATACACTTCATTCTGTACTAGAATAAATCAGTATTTTTGAAGCAGGTAAGGAGTTAGATACAAGGAGGGAGTAACAGTAGACTCCTTTTCCTCTTCCCATGACACTTTCCTCTGTGCCAGACAGGCATATATTAAAATTTCGGTATCTCAGAGTAACAAAGTACAAAATCAAACTCTTCAGAAGTCAGCCCTTGGGTGTAATCCATGTTTGGATTTTGTTTTCTGCAAATATTCAGTGATGGACACTTAAATTTACTCTGCACATCTTCCTGGCAAACTCATTTGCCATGGTGATTATGGAAGGAAACATACAGGCAACAGTGTGTAGACATCCCAATGGTAAGTGGATTTTTTTCTGTGAGTCTAGCATTCAACCAGTGTGATTGAAGAATGCTGGAGTAAGCTTCTGCTCATCTCAGTGAGACACTGCAGCTTGTTAAAACAGTGGGAACACCAAGCTGAATTGAAATGCCACCTCTTTCCTCTTCTGAGAAGACCATGCAGCTTTTGAGGATTGACCTTATTTTAGCCAACCATGGCACAAAAGAAACACCTAACTCATGTAATGTCACTCACCCTGATGAAGCAAAGCTTACACTAGAAATAAAATTCCCTGCATTCTGACAAACATTTGCAGTGGCCCAAGCGCAGGAGGAAAGTTACCCAACAAGCTTATATAAAACACCTGTTGCTCTGCAGAGTGATAAGCAAACCAGTCAGTTCATGAACCCACATTAAAGCTTAAAATAAGGCTGAATATTTTTGATGCTGAAGTAAAATTCTTTAAATCTAATTTACTGCATACGTTGCTACACTGTTTTATTTATTGACAGAAATAGAAACCAAAAAGCAAATATGTATAGAAAATGAAGATCCAGATTCTCAAGGTCTTCTCTTATACCAGCCTAAACCTACTGTAAAAGCTGCAACACAGCAGGTAAAATGTTTACATCTATAATGGCCACAAAATGTGGAATATGTAAAATTTTGTGAATAGTAATAATATGTGTCATGATAAAAGATGTAAAATAGTGAAAAGCTTTGGTAGTTGTCATGCTGGCTTTGTGGACTTGCCACTCAGCGCCCCTTTCTGTGTAGAACTGTAAACAGATCAAATACTTTGACTCTGTGTGTGGACTGGACACTTGGACACTGGGAGACAGAACCTATTTTGGGACAACAGTTTTGGCAACCCACATGGGACAGTCATAAAGCCTCGCCTGGATGACTTGCTGCCCCTGCCAAAGGAAAATTGGATCAGATAGTGCTCCAGCACACACTGACCGGTTTGATTGGGGACTCCACCAAATCCTCTCCAGTGTCAGGGCAGTGAGAGATGCAAAGCTGCAACACTCCAGAGGTATCTGAGCAAGGGCAAAATAGGGGTGAATTACTGGACTGGTGAGCATCTACTTTCATTTTGTTGTAGCCGATCAGCAGGACCAATACTGGGCCAATCAGTGTTATCAGTAAAGCACTGGGAGGAGGATTTTTGAAAATTCGTATACGCTTGACAGTGACAGCTGAAGTGTATGAAGTCATGGTTGTATATTGGAAAATTCATACACATTCGATAGTGATGACTAGAGTTACAAAGTTATGGTTAAGATGGTATATTGGAGGACTGGTCTGAAAATTAAAGGATTGAGTAATTGGGTATTGGCAAACCAGTACACAATTTCACCCTGTAGCCCTCTGGGTTGCATTTTAAAAAAAAAAAAACCTGAATAAATTTGAGGAAGATCTGATGACTAAAGATAATATGAATAAGTATTGCAATCAATGGTGGTCACTTTATAAATTGGAGAATGGGGAAAATGTGTTGTAGAGCCACTGTTTTGTTGTTGACTTGGTAAATGGGATGAGGTTTGTTTTATGTTGATACTTTTATGACATTGTATAGAAACCCAAGTACTCATAAAAAAAGTCTATATTGGGAGGAGATATTCTAATGCTATATTTAAGGAGAAGGAGAAAAATGCAAGGGTGGGGTGGGGGAGGAGAATCAGCTAGAAGATGTGTGAATGTTAGTTCCCTATTTCCGCCCCATATAACATCAGAGTGGGGATGGATCTAGAGGATATGGATCAAAATAATGAACATATGGGAAATGAGGATTTTAGACCTGTTGCGGCCTAGGGGACATATTTGGCCAATGACACAGGCACTTTTAAGAAAAACAGAGGGAACAGAGAGTCTGCCAGTTTTTACATATGTCCCTTTTACTACTTTGGATTTGTTGTGCTTGAAATGATCTCATGGTTCATACTAAGCGAATCCTGACAGAATGTATCAGCTTTTGGGAACTGTCATGCTGACTCATAAGGCTAATTGGGGGGACATGTAGGAATATGTTTTACTGTGAAAGAAAACAGAGTAATATTAAAGAAGGTGAGAGAAGAGGAATAGGCAGGGGTTTTAGGGTCTGAAAGGCCCCAACACACACATACACACATGGCCGAAACCAATGTTCTGTTTGTAGGCAGGAAGGGCCATTTAAAAGATGTAAACGTTATGATGCTAGAATAATATTTAGGAGTGCAGAGGACCAGGGAAAAGTATCAGGGAATTCCAAGCAGATGCCCTAGTTCCAATAAAAACAGGAAATGAAACAATAGATTTTTATCGATAGCAGAGCCATACATTCAGTAAAAACTATCTGCAAGGGCTCACTAAGTAAAGTTACATTGATTGTTGGGGCAATGTAAAAAGAGCTTTATGGCCATTCTTGCAACTCATGGAGTGAATGATTAGAGATACTAAACTGACTCATGGGTTTGTACATGCCAGAATGACCCCTTCCATTGTTAGGACAAGATTTATTATGCAAGATAAATGCTCAAATAGCTTTTTTTGAAAACACTGTACAGCTACACATCTCACAAGAAAATGCACGAAAGGCTTAATCTATTTATTAATGAACCAGACCTCAGAGGAGCCCAAGAATGACATCCTGGGTGCAGTACTGAATGTTGCTTAGCTGAATTTAATGCCAGTAAGGAAGCTTTGTTCTCAGAATTAAAGGCTTGTACAGAATTTGAGAGCAATAAACCAAACAAGCATGGACAAATACTTATTTGGCTCTTTTGGATTTAAAAGATGCTTTCTTTTGTATTTTCATGGATGAGCAGAGCTAGACTCTCTTTGCATTCAAGTCAGAAAAAGCCAATAAGGGGAAGAAAAGTGCAGCTATGCTGAACGGTACCACTACATGGATAAAAAATCCTGAAACTAAAACATGAGCCAGCCAACTCTGCTCCGTTTAGTAATGTATTTGCAACAGAATTGAAACAATGGTGAGGTAACCATAACAGTGTAACTCTGTTGCAGTATGTGCCCGAAAGAAGATTGATTGGCAGAAACACTGAGATGTTTTCTTTAAAAAAAGGAGTTTCAGAAGGTTGGCAGACAACTTCATGTTGGGAGGAATGGGTTAAATGCGGAAGACTATCAAGGAGGATCGTAAATTGCTAAGTGACCTTGCAGCTGGGAATAACCCTTGACCTGCAGCTGGGAATAACCCAATGTGAACAGCAGCCAGTGATCCTCTGGCATGGACTGAGTGTAACGGTGCCTTCATCTCTGCCTGTGTACCTCTGCCTAAGGCTTACTTCGAGGACCCTTCAGTTAAGCAAGATAGCAGAAATAAATTTATTTTTGTGTTTAGCTGTGGGTTTGTAGCTGTCCCGACTGCCTGCCTATGCTGACTCACACACTGTGAATCAACAAGATGTCACAACTACAAATATGATGGAAGAAACTGACATGGCAGCAGATGTTATGATAAGTAGTATCAAAAGGCATGCTATTGAACCAAAGATGCAGTTCCATGCAGATATAATAACAAAGAAAGCCCCTATAGGAGAAGGAAAAAGGGGAATAACTCTAGGGGAATACTGGCAAATAGATTTCTCTGTGTTGGCTAAAAGTGGGTGTTTTCAGCTAATTGATAGTTTTTCAGAATGGCTAGAGGTTTTTCCTCACCACACTTGTTGAGCCAGGGAGGTTGTTGAAATTCTAGTAGAAGAAATAATTCCTACATTTGGAATTCCAGGGTATTTACCTTCAGACAACAGGCATAATTTTATCACAGAGGGCATTCAGGGAATGCCTAAACTCCTGCAGTTTAAATGGGATTTGCATACCCCTTGGAGACCATAATCTAATGGAAGGGTAAAAAGGATGAATCAGACTATCAGAAGACAACTTGCCAAATTGTGTCAAGAAATCCACATGAAGTGGGGAGATGTATTACCTATTGTTTTAATAAGAATTTGAATCACCCCACATGTCAGGGTGGAGTGTCTCCCTTTGAAATTCTGTATGGCAGATAGAACCCAATTGACACTGTGGTGATGAAAGATGATCAAACACATGTGAAAGGTGATGATATATTGAGAAACCATCTGTTATCTCTTGTGTGGGTTTTGTCCTCTCCATACAGGTATCTTAACCAGTGGCCTCCCACTTCCTTTGGATGCAGCCATGAGCAGCTTTCAAACAGGAAATATTGTTAATCATAGAATATTAAGGGGTTGGAATGAATCTTAAAGATCATCTAGTCCCAACTCCCCCTGCCATGAGCTGGGACAGCTCCCACTAGGCCAAGATGCTCAAGACTTTGTCCAACCTTGCTCTGAACACTGCCAGGGTTGGGGCAGCCACCACTTCCCTGGGAAACCTGAGCCAGTGTCTCACCACCCTCACAGTAAAACATTTCTTCCCAATATCTAATCAAAATTTCCCCTCTTTCCATTTATACTGGTTACTCCTTGCCCTATCACTACAATTCTTAACAAAGCATTCCTCTCCAGCTTCCTTGTAAGCCCCTTCAGATACTGGAAGGTTGCTAGGAGGTTGCCCCAGAGCCTTTTCTTCTTGAGGCTGAATAGCCCCAACTTTTTCAGCCTGTCTTTGTAGGGAAGGTGCTTCAGTCCTCTTATCAGCTTTGTGGCCCTCCTCTGGACTTGCTCCAACAGTTCCATTCCTTTCTTATGTTTGGGACACCAGAACTGTATGCAGTACTCCAGGTGGGGTCTCAAGAGGGGAGGGAGAGAATCACCTCCCACAACCTGCTGCCCATTCTGCTTTGGATGCACCTCAGGATACAGTTGGCTTTCTGGGCTGTGAGTGTACATTGCTGGCTCATGTTGACTTTTTCCATCAATCATCACCTCCAAATGCGAATGTGGAGAGATTGACCCGTAACAAGAAAAGTGGAAAGGTCCTTATATTGTGTTATTGAAGATATATACAACTGTAAAGGGAGAAGGAATTAATTCCTGGATTTGTTACACTTGGGTGAAAAAGGGTCCTGATACCTTAACAAGATAAGTGGGTTTCATGACAGCTTGGAGATCTAAAACTATAGAATCACAGAATATCCTGAATTGGAAGGGACTCACAAGAAACACTGAGGCCAACTGCTGTTCCTGTACAGGACCTCCCCAAGAATCACACCATGGGCCTGAGAGCATTTTCCAAGCTCTTCTTGAACTCTGTA